>NC_065435.1:23729512-24033485 GCF_024364675.1 Aethina tumida | reverse complement strand
ATTTTAAAATTTAAAACTTTAAATTTAAAAATTTAAAAATTTAAATACTAAATTTTAAAAATATAATTATTAAAATTCTAAATTTAAAAATTTAAAAATTTAAATATTAAATTTTAAAAATTTAATTATTAAAACTTTAAATTTTAAAATTTAAAAATTTAAATTCTAAATTTTAAAAATTTAATTATTAAAATTTTAAATTTAAAAATTTAAAAATTTAAATACTAAATTTTAAAAATTTAATTATTAAAACTTTAAATTTTAAAATTTAAAAATTTAAAAATTCAAATACTAAATTTTAAAAATTTAATTATTAAAACTTTAAATTTTAAAATTTAAATACTAAATTTTAAATATTTAATTATTAAAACTTTAAATTTTAAAATTTAAAAATTTAAATACTAAATTTTTAAAATTTAATTATTAAAACTTTAAATTATAAAATTTTAAATTTTAAATATTAAATTTTAAAAATTTAATTATTAAAACTTTAAATTTTAAAATTTAAAAATTCAAATACTAAATTTTAAAATTTAAAAATTTAAATTTCAAAATTTAAAAATTTAAATACTAAATTTTAAAAATTTAATTATTAAAACTCTAAATTTTAGATTTTAAAAATTTAAATTTTAAAATTTAAAAATTTAAATTTCAAAATTTAAAAATTTAAATCCTAAATTTTAAAAATTTAATTATTAAAACTCTAAATTTTAGATTTTAAAAATTTAAATTTTAAAATTTAAAAATTAAATACTAAATTTTAAAAATTTAATTACTAAACCTTTAAATTTTAAAATTTAAAAATTTAAATATTAAATTTTAAAATTTAAAACTTTAAATTTAAAAATTTATAAATTTAAATACCAAATTTTGAAAATTTAATTATTAAAATTTTAAATTTAAAAATTTAAATACTAAATTTTAAAAATTTAATTATTAAAACTTTAAATTTTAAAATTTAAAAATTTAAATTCTAAATTTTAAAAATTTAATTATTAAAATTTTAAATTTAAAAATTTAAATACCAAATTTTAAAAATTTAATTATTAAAACTTTAAATTTTAAAATTTAAAAATTTAAATTTTAAAATTTAAAAATTTAAATACTAAATTTTAAAAATTTAAATATTAAAACTTTAAATTTTAAAATTTAAAAATTCAAATACTAAATTTTAAAAATTTAATTATTAAAACTTTAAATTTTAAAATTTAAAAATTTAAAAATTTAAATACTAAATTTTAAAAATTTAATTAATAAAACTTTAAATTATAAAATTTTAAATTTTAAATACTAAATTTTAAAAATTTAAATATTAAAACTTTAAATTTTAGAATTTATAAACTTAAATTTTAAAATTTAAAAATTTAAATACTAAATTTTAAAAATTTAATTACTAAACCTTTAAATTTTAAAAGTTAAAAATTTAAATACTAAACTTTAAATTATAAAATTTTAAATTTTAAATACTAAATTTTAAAAATTTAATTATTAAAACTTTAAATTTTAAAATTTAAAAATTTAAAAATTTAAATACTAAATTTTAAAAATTTTATTATTAAAACTTTAAATTTTAAAATTTAAAAATTTAAATTCTAAATTTTAAAAATTTAATTATTAAAATTTTAAATTTAAAAATTTAAAAATTTAAATACTAAATTTTAAAAATTTAATTATTAAAACTTTAAATTATAAAATTTTAAATTTTAAATACTAAATTTTAAAAATTTAATTATTAAAACTTTAAATTTTAGAATTTAAAAACTTAAATTTTAAAATTTAAAAATTTAAATTTTAAAATTTATAAATTAAATACTAAATTTTATAAATTTAATTACTAAACCTTTAAATATTAAAATTTAAAAATTTAAATACTAAATTTTAAAATTTAAAACTTTAAATTTAAAAATTTAAAAATTTAAATACTAAATTTTAAAAATTTAATTATTACAACTTTAAATTTTAAAATTTAAAAATTTAAAAATTTAAATACTAAATTTTAAAAATTTAATTACTAAACCTTTAAATTTTAAAAGTTAAAAATTTAAATACTAAATTTTAAAATTTAAAAATTTAAATTTCAAAATTTAAAAATTTAAATACTAAATTTTAAAAATTTAATTATTAAAACTCTAAATTTTAGATTTTAAAAATTTAAATTTTAAAATTTAAAAATTAAATACTAAATTTTAAAAATTTAATTATTAAAACTTTAAATTATAAAATTTTAAATTTTAAATACTAAATTATAAAAATTTAATTATTAAAACTTTAAATTTTAAAATTTAAAAATTTAAATTTTAAAATTTAAAAATTTAAATACTAAATTTTAAAAATTTAAATATTAAAATTTTAAATTTTAAAATTTAAAAATTCAAATACTAAATTTTAAAAATTTAATTATTAAAACTTTAAATTTTAAAATTTAAAAATTTAAAAATTTAAATACTAAATTTTAAAAATTTAATTATTAAAACTTTAAATTATAAAATTTTAAATTTTAAATACTAAATTTTAAAAATTTAATTATTAAAACTTTAAATTTTAGAATTTAAAAACTTAAATTTTAAAATTTAAAAATTTAAATACTAAATTTTAAAAATTTAATTATTAAACCTTTAAATTTTAAAAGTTAAAAATTTAAATACTAAATTTTAAAATTTAAAAATTTAAATTTCAAAATTTAAAAATTTAAATACTAAATTTTAAAAATTTAATTATTAAAACTCTAAATTTTAGATTTTAAAAATTTAAATTTTAAAATTTAAAAATTAAATACTAAATTTTATAAATTTAATTACTAAACCTTTAAATTTTAAAATTTAAAAATTTAAATACTAAATTTTAAAATTTAAAACTTTAAATTTAAAAATTTAAAAATTTAAATACTAAATATTAAAAATATAATTATTAAAATTCTAAATTTAAAAATTTAAAAATTTAAATATTAAATTTTAAAAATTTAATTATTAAAACTTTAAATTTTAAAATTTAAAAATTTAAATTCTAAATTTTAAAAATTTAATTATTAAAATTTTAAATTTAAAAATTTAAAAATTTAAATACTAAATTTCAAAAATTTAATTATTAAAACTTTAAATTTTAAAATTTAAAAATTTAAAAATTCAAATACTAAATTTTAAAAATTTAATTATTAAAACTTTAAATTTTAAAATTTAAATACTAAATTTTAAACATTTAATTATTAAAACTTTAAATTTTAAAATTTAAAAATTTAAATACTAAATTTTTAAAATTTAATTATTAAAACTTTAAATTATAAAATTTTAAATTTTAAATATTAAATTTTAAAAATTTAATTATTAAAACATTAAATTTTAAAATTTAAAAATTCAAATACTAAATTTTAAAATTTAAAAATTTAAATTTCAAAATTTAAAAATTTAAATACTAAATTTTAAAAATTTAATTATTAAAACTTTAAATTTTAAAATTTAAAAATTTAAGTTCTAAATTTTAAAAATTTAATTATTAAAATTTTAAATTTAAAAATTTAAAAATTTAAATACCAAATTTTAAAAATTTAATTATTAAAACTTTAAATTTTAAAATTTAAAAATTTAAAAATTCAAATACTAAATTTTAAAAATTTAATTATTAAAACTTTAAATTTTAAAATTTAAATACTAAATTTTAAATATTTAATTATTAAAACTTTAAATTTTAAAATTTAAAAATTTAAATACTAAATTTTAAAAATATTTTTATTAAAACTTTAAATTATAAAATTTTAAATTTTAAATACTAAATTTTAAAAATTTAATTATTAAAACTTTAAATTTTAAAATTTAAAAATTTAAATTTTAAAATTTAAAAATTTAAATACTAAATTTTAAAAATTTAAATATTAAAACTTTAAATTTTAAAATTTAAAAATTCAAATACTAAATTTTAAAAATTTAATTATTAAAACTTTAAATTTTAAAATTTAAAAATTTAAAAATTTAAATACTAAATTTTAAAAATTTAATTAATAAAACTTTAAATTATAAAATTTTAAATTTTAAATACTAAATTTTAAAAATTTAAATATTAAAACTTTAAATTTTAGAATTTAAAAACTTAAATTTTAAAATTTAAAAATTTAAATACTAAATTTTAAAAATTTAATTACTAAACCTTTAAATTTTAAAAGTTAAAAATTTAAATACTAAACTTTAAATTATAAAATTTTAAATTTTAAATACTAAATTTTAAAAATTTAATTATTAAAACTTTAAATTTTAAAATTTAAAAATTTAAAAATTTAAATACTAAATTTTAAAAATTTTATTATTAAAACTTAAAATTTTAAAATTTAAAAATTTAAATTCTAAATTTTAAAAATTTAATTATTAAAATTTTAAATTTAAAAATTTAAAAATTTAAATACTAAATTTTAAAAATTTAATTATTAAAACTTTAAATTTTAAAATTTAAAAATTTAAAAATTCAAATACTAAATTTTAAAAATTTAATTATTAAAACTTTAAATTTTAAAATTTAAATACTAAATTTTAAATATTTAATTATTAAAACTTTAAATTTTAAAATCTAAAAATTTAAATTTCAAAATTTAAAAATTAAATACTAAATTTTAAAAATTTAATTACTAAACCTTTAAATTTTAAAATTTAAAAATTTAAATATTAAATTTTAAAATTTAAAACTTTAAATATAAAAATTTATAAATTTAGATACCAAATTTTGAAAATTTAATTATTAAAATTTTAAATTTAAAAATTTAAAAATTTAAATACTAAATTTTAAAAATTTAATTATTAAAACTTTAAATTTTAAAATTTAAAAATTTAAAAATTTAAATACTAAATTTTAAAAATTTAATTATTAAAACTTTAAATTATAAAATTTTAAATTTTAAATACTAAATTTTAAAAATTTAATTATTAAAACTTTAAATTTTAGAATTTAAAAACTTAAATTTTAAAATTTAAAAATTTAAATTTTAAAATTTAAAAATTAAATACTAAATTTTATAAATTTAATTACTAAACCTTTAAATTTTAAAATTTAAAAATTTAAATACTAAATTTTAAAATTTAAAACTTTAAATTTAAAAATTTAAAAATTTAAATACTAAATTTTAAAAATATAATTATTAAAATTCTAAATTTAAAAATTTAAAAATTTAAATATTAAATTTTAAAAATTTAATTATTAAAACTTTAAATTTTAAAATTTAAAAATTTAAATTCTAAATTTTAAAAATTTAATTATTAAAATTTTAAATTTAAAAATTTAAAAATTTAAATACTAAATTTTAAAAATTTAATTATTAAAACTTTAAATTTTAAAATTTAAAAATTTAAAAATTCAAATACTAAATTTTAAAAATTTAATTATTAAAACTTTAAATTTTAAAATTTAAATACTAAATTTTAAATATTTAATTATTAAAACTTTAAATTTTAAAATTTAAAAATTTAAATACTAAATTTTTAAAATTTAATTATTAAAACTTTAAATTATAAAATTTTAAATTTTAAATATTAAATTTTAAAAATTTAATTATTAAAACTTTAAATTTTAAAATTTAAAAATTCAAATACTAAATTTTAAAATTTAAAAATTTAAATTTCAAAATTTAAAAATTTAAATACTAAATTTTAAAAATTTAATTATTAAAACTCTAAATTTTAGATTTTAAAAATTTAAATTTTAAAATTTAAAAATTTAAATTTCAAAATTTAAAAATTTAAATCCTAAATTTTAAAAATTTAATTATTAAAACTCTAAATTTTAGATTTTAAAAGTTTAAATTTTAAAATTTAAAAATTAAATACTAAATTTTAAAAATTTAATTACTAAACCTTTAAATTTTAAAATTTAAAAATTTAAATATTAAATTTTAAAATTTAAAACTTTAAATTTAAAAATTTATAAATTTAAATACCAAATTTTGAAAATTTAATTATTAAAATTTTAAATTTAAAAATTTAAATACTAAATTTTAAAAATTTAATTATTAAAACTTTAAATTTTAAAATTTAAAAATTTAAATTCTAAATTTTAAAAATTTAATTATTAAAATTTTAAATTTAAAAATTTAAAAATTTAAATACCAAATTTTAAAAATTTAATTATTAAAACTTTAAATTTTAAAATTTAAAAATTTAAATTTTAAAATTTAAAAATTTAAATACTAAATTTTAAAAATTTAAATATTAAAACTTTAAATTTTAAAATTTAAAAATTCAAATACTAAATTTTAAAAATTTAATTATTAAAACTTTAAATTTTAAAATTTAAAAATTTAAAAATTTAAATACTAAATTTTAAAAATTTAATTAATAAAACTTTAAATTATAAAATTTTAAATTTTAAATACTAAATTTTAAAAATTTAAATATTAAAACTTTAAATTTTAGAATTTATAAACTTAAATTTTAAAATTTAAAAATTTAAATACTAAATTTTAAAAATTTAATTACTAAACCTTTAAATTTTAAAAGTTAAAAATTTAAATACTAAACTTTAAATTATAAAATTTTAAATTTTAAATACTAAATTTTAAAAATTTAATTATTAAAACTTTAAATTTTAAAATTTAAAAATTTAAAAATTTAAATACTAAATTTTAAAAATTTTATTATTAAAACTTTAAATTTTAAAATTTAAAAATTTAAATTCTAAATTTTAAAAATTTAATTATTAAAATTTTAAATTTAAAAATTTAAAAATTTAAATACTAAATTTTAAAAATTTAATTATTAAAACTTTAAATTATAAAATTTTAAATTTTAAATACTAAATTTTAAAAATTTAATTATTAAAACTTTAAATTTTAGAATTTAAAAACTTAAATTTTAAAATTTAAAAATTTAAATTTTAAAATTTATAAATTAAATACTAAATTTTATAAATTTAATTACTAAACCTTTAAATATTAAAATTTAAAAATTTAAATACTCAATTTTAAAATTTAAAACTTTAAATTTAAAAATTTAAAAATTTAAATACTAAATTTTAAAAATTTAATTATTACAACTTTAAATTTTAAAATTTAAAAATTTAAAAATTTAAATACTAAATTTTAAAAATTTAATTACTAAACCTTTAAATTTTAAAAGTTAAAAATTTAAATACTAAATTTTAAAATTTAAAAATTTAAATTTCAAAATTTAAAAATTTAAATACTAAATTTTAAAAATTTAATTATTAAAACTCTAAATTTTAGATTTTAAAAATTTAAATTTTAAAATTTAAAAATTAAATACTAAATTTTAAAAATTTAATTATTAAAACTTTAAATTATAAAATTTTAAATTTTAAATACTAAATTATAAAAATTTAATTATTAAAACTTTAAATTTTAAAATTTAAAAATTTAAATTTTAAAATTTAAAAATTTAAATACTAAATTTTAAAAATTTAAATATTAAAATTTTAAATTTTAAAATTTAAAAATTCAAATACTAAATTTTAAAAATTTAATTATTAAAACTTTAAATTTTAAAATTTAAAAATTTAAAAATTTAAATACTAAATTTTAAAAATTTAATTATTAAAACTTTAAATTATAAAATTTTAAATTTTAAATACTAAATTTTAAAAATTTAATTATTAAAACTTTAAATTTTAGAATTTAAAAACTTAAATTTTAAAATTTAAAAATTTAAATACTAAATTTTAAAAATTTAATTATTAAACCTTTAAATTTTAAAAGTTAAAAATTTAAATACTAAATTTTAAAATTTAAAAATTTAAATTTCAAAATTTAAAAATTTAAATACTAAATTTTAAAAATTTAATTATTAAAACTCTAAATTTTAGATTTTAAAAATTTAAATTTTAAAATTTAAAAATTAAATACTAAATTTTATAAATTTAATTACTAAACCTTTAAATTTTAAAATTTAAAAATTTAAATACTAAATTTTAAAATTTAAAACTTTAAATTTAAAAATTTAAAAATTTAAATACTAAATATTAAAAATATAATTATTAAAATTCTAAATTTAAAAATTTAAAAATTTAAATATTAAATTTTAAAAATTTAATTATTAAAACTTTAAATTTTAAAATTTAAAAATTTAAATTCTAAATTTTAAAAATTTAATTATTAAAATTTTAAATTTAAAAATTTAAAAATTTAAATACTAAATTTCAAAAATTTAATTATTAAAACTTTAAATTTTAAAATTTAAAAATTTAAAAATTCAAATACTAAATTTTAAAAATTTAATTATTAAAACTTTAAATTTTAAAATTTAAATACTAAATTTTAAACATTTAATTATTAAAACTTTAAATTATAAAATTTAAAAATTTAAATACTAAATTTTTAAAATTTAATTATTAAAACTTTAAATTATAAAATTTTAAATTTTAAATATTAAATTTTAAAAATTTAATTATTAAAACTTTAAATTTTAAAATTTAAAAATTCAAATACTAAATTTTAAAATTTAAAAATTTAAATTTCAAAATTTAAAAATTTAAATACTAAATTTTAAAAATTTAATTATTAAAACTTTAAATTTTAAAATTTAAAAATTTAAGTTCTAAATTTTAAAAATTTAATTATTAAAATTTTAAATTTAAAAATTTAAAAATTTAAATACCAAATTTTAAAAATTTAATTATTAAAACTTTAAATTTTAAAATTTAAAAATTTAAAAATTCAAATACTAAATTTTAAAAATTTAATTATTAAAACTTTAAATTTTAAAATTTAAATACTAAATTTTAAATATTTAATTATTAAAACTTTAAATTTTAAAATTTAAAAATTTAAATACTAAATTTTAAAAATATTTTTATTAAAACTTTAAATTATAAAATTTTAAATTTTAAATACTAAATTTTAAAAATTTAATTATTAAAACTTTAAATTTTAAAATTTAAAAATTTAAATTTTAAAATTTAAAAATTTAAATACTAAATTTTAAAAATTTAAATATTAAAACTTTAAATTTTAAAATTTAAAAATTCAAATACTAAATTTTAAAAATTTAATTATTAAAACTTTAAATTTTAAAATTTAAAAATTTAAAAATTTAAATACTAAATTTTAAAAATTTAATTAATAAAACTTTAAATTATAAAATTTTAAATTTTAAATACTAAATTTTAAAAATTTAAATATTAAAACTTTAAATTTTAGAATTTAAAAACTTAAATTTTAAAATTTAAAAATTTAAATACTAAATTTTAAAAATTTAATTACTAAACCTTTAAATTTTAAAAGTTAAAAATTTAAATACTAAACTTTAAATTATAAAATTTTAAATTTTAAATACTAAATTTTAAAAATTTAATTATTAAAACTTTAAATTTTAAAATTTAAAAATTTAAAAATTTAAATACTAAATTTTAAAAATTTTATTATTAAAACTTAAAATTTTAAAATTTAAAAATTTAAATTCTAAATTTTAAAAATTTAATTATTAAAATTTTAAATTTAAAAATTTAAAAATTTAAATACTAAATTTTAAAAATTTAATTATTAAAACTTTAAATTTTAAAATTTAAAAATTTAAAAATTCAAATACTAAATTTTAAAAATTTAATTATTAAAACTTTAAATTTTAAAATTTAAATACTAAATTTTAAATATTTAATTATTAAAACTTTAAATTTTAAAATCTAAAAATTTAAATTTCAAAATTTAAAAATTAAATACTAAATTTTAAAAATTTAATTACTAAACCTTTAAATTTTAAAATTTAAAAATTTAAATATTAAATTTTAAAATTTAAAACTTTAAATATAAAAATTTATAAATTTAGATACCAAATTTTGAAAATTTAATTATTAAAATTTTAAATTTAAAAATTTAAAAATTTAAATACTAAATTTTAAAAATTTAATTATTAAAACTTTAAATTTTAAAATTTAAAAATTTAAAAATTTAAATACTAAATTTTAAAAATTTAATTATTAAAACTTTAAATTATAAAATTTTAAATTTTAAATACTAAATTTTAAAAATTTAATTATTAAAACTTTAAATTTTAGAATTTAAAAACTTAAATTTTAAAATTTAAAAATTTAAATTTTAAAATTTAAAAATTAAATACTAAATTTTATAAATTTAATTACTAAACCTTTAAATATTAAAATTTAAAAATTTAAATACTAAATTTTAAAATTTAAAACTTTAAATTTAAAAATTTAAAAATTTAAATACTAAATTTTAAAAATTTAATTATTACAACTTTAAATTTTAAAATTTAAAAATTTAAAAATTTAAATACTAAATTTTAAAAATTTAATTATTAAAACTTTAAATTATAAAATTTTAAATTTTAAATACTAAATTTTAAAAATTTAATTACTAAACCTTTAAATTTTAAAAGTTAAAAATTTAAATCCTAAATTTTAAAAATTTAATTATTAAAATTTTAAATTTAAAAATTTAAATATTTAAATACTAAATTTTAAAAATTTAATAATTAAAACTTTAAATTTTAAAATTTAAAAATTTAAAATTTCAAATACTAAATTTTAAAAATTTAATTATTAAAACTTTAAATTTTAAATTTTAAATACTAAATTTTAAAAATTTAATTATTAAAACTTTAAATTTTAAAATTTAAAAATTTAAACACTAAATTTTAAAAATTTAATTATTAAAACTTTAAATTATAAAATTTTAAATTTTAAATACTAAATTTTAAAAATTTAAAAATTTAAATACTAAATTTTAAAAATTTAAATATTAAAACTTTAAATTTTAAAATTTAAAAATTCAAATACTAAATTTTAAAAATTTAATTATTAAAACTTTAAATTTTAAAATTTAAAAATTTAAAAATTTAAATACTAAATTTTAAAAATTTAATTATTAAAACTTTAAATTATAAAATTTCAAATTTTAAATACTAAATTTTAAAAATTTAATTATTAAAACTTTAAATTTTAGAATTTAAAAATTTAAATTTTAAAATTTAAAAATTTAAATACTAAATTTTAAAAATTTAATTACTCAACCTTTAAATTTTAAAAGTTAAAAATTTAAATACTAAATTTTAAAATTTAAAAATTTAAATTTCAAAATTTAAAAATTTAAATAATAAATTTTAAAAATTTAATTATTAAAACTCTAAATTTTAGAATTTAAAAATTTAAATTTTAAAATTTAAAAATTAAATACTAAATTTTAAAAATTTAATTACTAAACCTTTAAACTTTAAAATTTAAAAATTTAAATACTAAATTATAAAATTTAAAACTTTAAATTTAAAAATTTAAAAATTTGAATACCAAATTTTAAAAATTTAATTATTAAAATTTTAAATTTAAAAATTTAAATATTTAAATACTAAATTTTAATAATTTAATTATTAAAACTTTAAATTTTAAAATTTAAAAATTTAAAAATCTAAATACTAAATTTTAAAAATTTAATTATTAAAACATTAAATTATAAAATTTTAAATTTTAAATTTTAAATACTAAATTTTAAAAATTTATTTAATAAAACTTTAAATTTTAAAATTTAAAAATTTAAATACTAAATTTTAAAAATTTAATTATTAAAACTTTAAATTATAAAATTTTAAATTTTAAATACTAAATTTTAAAAATTTAATTATTAAAACTTTAAATTTTTAAATTCAAAAATTTAAATTTTAAAATTTAAAAATTTAAATACTAAATTTTAAAGTTTAAATATTAAAACTTTAAATTTTAAAATTTAAAAATTCAAATACTAAATTTTAAAAATTTAATTATTAAAACTTTAAATTTTAAAATTTAAAAATTTAAAAATTTAAATACTAAATTTTAAAAATTTAATTATTAAAACTTTAAATTATAAAATTTCAAATTTTAAATACTAAATTTTAAAAATTTAATTATTAAAACTTTAAATTTTAGAATTTAAAAATTTAAATTTTAAAATTTAAAAATTTAAATACTAAATTTTAAAAATTTAATTATTAAAACTTTAAATTTTAAAATTTAAATACTAAATTTTAAAAATTTAATTATTAAAACTTTAAATTTTAGAATTTAAAAACTTAAATTTTAAAATTTAAAAATTTAAATTTTAAAATTTAAAAATTAAATACTAAATTTTATAAATTTAATTACTAAACCTTTAAATATTAAAATTTAAAAATTTAAATACTAAATTTTAAAATTTAAAACTTTAAATTTAAAAATTTAAAAATTTAAATACTAAATTTTAAAAATTTAATTATTACAACTTTAAATTTTAAAATTTAAAAATTTAAAAATTTAAATACTAAATTTTAAAAATTTAATTATTAAAACTTTAAATTATAAAATTTTAAATTTTAAATACTAAATTTTAAAAATTTAATTACTAAACCTTTAAATTTTAAAAGTTAAAAATTTAAATCCTAAATTTTAAAAATTTAATTATTAAAATTTTAAATTTAAAAATTTAAATATTAAAACTTTAAATTTTAAAATTTAAAAATTTAAAAATTTAAATACTAAATTTTAAAAATTTAATTATTAAAACTTTAAATTATAAAATTTCAAATTTTAAATACTAAATTTTAAAAATTTAATTATTAAAACTTTAAATTTTAGAATTTAAAAATTTAAATTTTAAAATTTAAAAATTTAAATACTAAATTTTAAAAATTTAATTACTCAACCTTTAAATTTTAAAAGTTAAAAATTTAAATACTAAATTTTAAAATTTAAAAATTTAAATTTCAAAATTTAAAAATTTAAATAATAAATTTTAAAAATTTAATTATTAAAACTCTAAATTTTAGAATTTAAAAATTTAAATTTTAAAATTTAAAAATTAAATACTAAATTTTAAAAATTTAATTACTAAACCTTTAAACTTTAAAATTTAAAAATTTAAATACTAAATTATAAAATTTAAAACTTTAAATTTAAAAATTTAAAAATTTGAATACCAAATTTTAAAAATTTAATTATTAAAATTTTAAATTTAAAAATTTAAATATTTAAATACTAAATTTTAATAATTTAATTATTAAAACTTTAAATTTTAAAATTTAAAAATTTAAAAATCTAAATACTAAATTTTAAAAATTTAATTATTAAAACATTAAATTATAAAATTTTAAATTTTAAATTTTAAATACTAAATTTTAAAAATTTAATTAATAAAACTTTAAATTTTAAAATTTAAAAATTTAAATACTAAATTTTAAAAATTTAATTATTAAAACTTTAAATTATAAAATTTTAAATTTTAAATACTAAATTTTAAAAATTTAATTATTAAAACTTTAAATTTTAAAATTCAAAAATTTAAATTTTAAAATTTAAAAATTTAAATACTAAATTTTAAAAATTTAAATATTAAAACTTTAAATTTTAAAATTTAAAAATTCAAATACTAAATTTTAAAAATTTAATTATTAAAACTTTAAATTTTAAAATTTAAAAATTTAAAAATTTATATACTAAATTTTAAAAATTTAATTATTAAAACTTTAAATTATAAAATTTCAAATTTTAAATACTAAATTTTAAAAATTTAATTAATAAAACTTTAAATTTTAGAATTTAAAAATTTAAATTTTAAAATTTAAAAATTTAAATACTAAATTTTAAAAATTTAATTACTAAACCTTTAAATTTTAAAAGTTAAAAATTTAAATACTAAATTTTAAAATTTAAAAATTTAAATTTCAAAATTTAAAAATTTAAATAATAAATTTTAAAAATTTAATTATTAAAACTCTAAATTTTAGAATTTAAAAATTTAAATTTTAAAATTTAAAAATTAAATACTAAATTTTAAAAATTTAATTACTAAACCTTTAAACTTTAAAATTTAAAAATTTAAATACTAAATTATAAAATTTAAAACTTTAAATTTAAAAATTTAAAAATTTAAATACCAAATTTTAAAAATTTAATTATTAAAATTTTAAATTTATAAATTTAAATATTTAAATACTAAATTTTAATAATTTAATTATTAAAACTTTAAATTTTAAAATTTAAAAATTTAAATACTAAATTTTAAAAATTTAATTATTAAAACTTTAAATTATAAAATTTTAAATTTTAAATACTAAATTTTAAAAATTTAATTATTAAAACTTTAAATTTTAAAATTCAAAAATTTAAATTTTAAAATTTAAAAATTTAAATACTAAATTTTAAAAATTCAAATATTAAAACTTTAAATTTTAAAATTTAAAAATTCAAATACTAAATTTTAAAAATTTAATTATTAAAACTTTAAATTTTAAAATTTAAAAATTTAAAAATTTAAATACTAAATTTTAAAAATTTAATTACTAAACCTTTAAATTTTAAAAGTTAAAAATTTAAATACTAAATTTTAAAATTTAAAAATTTAAATTTAAAAATTTAAAAATTTAAATACTAAATTTTAAAAGTTTAATTATTAAAACTCTAAATTTTTGATTTTAAAAATTTAAATTTTAAAATTTAAAAATTAAATACTAAATTTTAAAAATTTAATTACTAAACCTTTAAATTTTAAAATTTAAAAATTTAAATATTAAATTTTAAAATTTAAAACTTTAAATTTAAAAATTTATAAATTTAAATACTAAATTTTAAAAATTTAATTATTAAAACTTTAAATTTTAAAATTTAAAAATTTAAAAATTTAAATACTATATTTTAAAAATTTAATTATTAAAACTTTAAATTATAAAATTTTAAATTTTAAATACTAAATTTTTAAAATTTAATTATTAAAACTTTAAATTTTAAAATTTAAAAATTTAAATTTTAAAATTTAAAAATTTAAATACTAAATTTTAAAAATTTAAATATTAAAACTTTAAATTTTAAAATTTAAAAATTCAAATACTAAATTTTAAAAATTTAATTATTAAAACGTTAAATTTTAAAATATAAAAATTTAAAAATTTATTTATTAAAACTTTAAATTAAAAAATTTTAAATTTTTAATACTAAATTTTAAAAATTTAATTATTAAAACTTTAAATGTTAGAATTTAAAAATTTAAATTTTAAAATTTAAAAATTTAAATACTAAATTTTAAAAATTTAATTACTAAACCTTTAAATTTTAAAAGTTAAAAATTTAAATACTAAATTTTAAAATTTAAAAATTTAAATTTCAAAATTTAAAAATTTAAATACTAAATTTTAAAAATTTAATTATTAAAACTCTAAATTTTAGATTTTAAAAATTTAATTATTAAAACTCTAAATTTTAGATTTTAAAAATTTAAATTTTAAAATTTAAAAATTAAATACTAAATTTTAAAAATTTAATTATTAAAACTTTAAATTTTAAAATTTAAAAATTTAAAAATTTAAATACTAAATTTTAAAAATTTAATTATTAAAACTTTAAATTATAAAATTTTAAATTTTAAATACTAAATTTTAAAAATTTAATTATTAAAACGTTAAATTTTAAAATTTTAAAATTTAAAAATTAAATACTAACTTTTAAAAATTTAATTATTAAAACTTTAAATTATAAAATTTTAAATTTTAAATACTAAATTATAAAAATTTAATTATTAAAACTTTAAATTTTAAAATTTAAAAATTTAAATTTTAAAATTTAAAAATTTAAATACTAAATTTTAAAAATTTAAATATTAAAACTTTAAATTTTAAAATTTAAAAATTCAAATACTAAATTTTAAAAATTTTATTATTAAAACTTTAAATTTTAAAATTTAAAAATTTAAAAATTTAAATACTAAATTTTAAAAATTTAATTATTAAAACTTTAAATTATAAAATTTTAAATTTTAAATACTAAATTTTAAAAATTTAATTATTAAAACTTTAAATTTTAGAATTTAAAAACTTAAATTTTAAAATTTAAAAATTTAAATACTAAATTTTAAAAATTTAATTACTAAACCTTTAAATTTTAAAAGTTAAAAATTTAAATACTAAATTTTAAAATTTAAAAATTTAAATTTCAAAATTTAAAAATTTAAATACTAAATTTTAAAAATTTATTTATTAAAACTCTAAATTTTAGATTTTAAAAATTTAAATTTTAAAATTTAAAAATTAAATACTAAATTTTAAAAATTTAATTAATAAACCTTTAAATTTTAAAATTTAAAAATTTAAATACTAAATTTTAAAAATTTAATTACTAAACCTTTAAATTTTAAAAGTTAAAAATTTAAATACTAAATTTTAAAATTTAAAAATTTAAATTTCAAAATTTAAAAATTTAAATAATAAATTTTAAAAATTTAATTATTAAAACTCTAAATTTTAGAATTTAAAAATTTAAATTTTAAAATTTAAAAATTAAATACTAAATTTTAAAAATTTAATTACTAAACCTTTAAACTTTAAAATTTAAAAATTTAAATACTAAATTATAAAATTTAAAACTTTAAATTTAAAAATTTAAAAATTTAAATACCAAATTTTAAAAATTTAATTATTAAAATTTTAAATTTATAAATTTAAATATTTAAATACTAAATTTTAATAATTTAATTATTAAAACTTTAAATTTTAAAATTTAAAAATTTAAATACTAAATTTTAAAAATTTAATTATTAAAACTTTAAATTATAAAATTTTAAATTTTAAATACTAAATTTTAAAAATTTAATTATTAAAACTTTAAATTTTAAAATTCAAAAATTTAAATTTTAAAATTTAAAAATTTAAATACTAAATTTTAAAAATTCAAATATTAAAACTTTAAATTTTAAAATTTAAAAATTCAAATACTAAATTTTAAAAATTTAATTATTAAAACTTTAAATTTTAAAATTTAAAAATTTAAAAATTTAAATACTAAATTTTAAAAATTTAATTACTAAACCTTTAAATTTTAAAAGTTAAAAATTTAAATACTAAATTTTAAAATTTAAAAATTTAAATTTAAAAATTTAAAAATTTAAATACTAAATTTTAAAAGTTTAATTATTAAAACTCTAAATTTTTGATTTTAAAAATTTAAATTTTAAAATTTAAAAATTAAATACTAAATTTTAAAAATTTAATTACTAAACCTTTAAATTTTAAAATTTAAAAATTTAAATATTAAATTTTAAAATTTAAAACTTTAAATTTAAAAATTTATAAATTTAAATACTAAATTTTAAAAATTTAATTATTAAAACTTTAAATTTTAAAATTTAAAAATTTAAAAATTTAAATACTATATTTTAAAAATTTAATTATTAAAACTTTAAATTATAAAATTTTAAATTTTAAATACTAAATTTTTAAAATTTAATTATTAAAACTTTAAATTTTAAAATTTAAAAATTTAAATTTTAAAATTTAAAAATTTAAATACTAAATTTTAAAAATTTAAATATTAAAACTTTAAATTTTAAAATTTAAAAATTCAAATACTAAATTTTAAAAATTTAATTATTAAAACGTTAAATTTTAAAATATAAAAATTTAAAAATTTATTTATTAAAACTTTAAATTAAAAAATTTTAAATTTTTAATACTAAATTTTAAAAATTTAATTATTAAAACTTTAAATGTTAGAATTTAAAAATTTAAATTTTAAAATTTAAAAATTTAAATACTAAATTTTAAAAATTTAATTACTAAACCTTTAAATTTTAAAAGTTAAAAATTTAAATACTAAATTTTAAAATTTAAAAATTTAAATTTCAAAATTTAAAAATTTAAATACTAAATTTTAAAAATTTAATTATTAAAACTCTAAATTTTAGATTTTAAAAATTTAATTATTAAAACTCTAAATTTTAGATTTTAAAAATTTAAATTTTAAAATTTAAAAATTAAATACTAAATTTTAAAAATTTAATTATTAAAACTTTAAATTTTAAAATTTAAAAATTTAAAAATTTAAATACTAAATTTTAAAAATTTAATTATTAAAACTTTAAATTATAAAATTTTAAATTTTAAATACTAAATTTTAAAAATTTAATTATTAAAACGTTAAATTTTAAAATTTTAAAATTTAAAAATTAAATACTAACTTTTAAAAATTTAATTATTAAAACTTTAAATTATAAAATTTTAAATTTTAAATACTAAATTATAAAAATTTAATTATTAAAACTTTAAATTTTAAAATTTAAAAATTTAAATTTTAAAATTTAAAAATTTAAATACTAAATTTTAAAAATTTAAATATTAAAACTTTAAATTTTAAAATTTAAAAATTCAAATACTAAATTTTAAAAATTTTATTATTAAAACTTTAAATTTTAAAATTTAAAAATTTAAAAATTTAAATACTAAATTTTAAAAATTTAATTATTAAAACTTTAAATTATAAAATTTTAAATTTTAAATACTAAATTTTAAAAATTTAATTATTAAAACTTTAAATTTTAGAATTTAAAAACTTAAATTTTAAAATTTAAAAATTTAAATACTAAATTTTAAAAATTTAATTACTAAACCTTTAAATTTTAAAAGTTAAAAATTTAAATACTAAATTTTAAAATTTAAAAATTTAAATTTCAAAATTTAAAAATTTAAATACTAAATTTTAAAAATTTATTTATTAAAACTCTAAATTTTAGATTTTAAAAATTTAAATTTTAAAATTTAAAAATTAAATACTAAATTTTAAAAATTTAATTAATAAACCTTTAAATTTTAAAATTTAAAAATTTAAATATTAAATTTTAAAATTTAAAACTTTAAATTTAAAAATTTATAAATTTAAATACCAAATTTTGAAAATTTAATTATTAAAATTTTAAATTTAAAAATTTAAAAATTTAAATACTAAATTTTAAAAATTTAATTATTAAAACTTTAAATTTTAAAATTTAAAAATTTAAAAATTTAAATACTAAATTTTAAAAATTTAATTATTAAAACTCTAAATTTTAGATTTTAAAAATTTAAATTTTAAAATTTAAAAATTAAATACTAAATTTTAAAAATTTAATTAATAAACCTTTAAATTTTAAAATTTAAAAATTTAAATATTAAATTTTAAAATTTAAAACTTTAAATTTAAAAATTTATAAATTTAAATACCAAATTTTGAAAATTTAATTATTAAAATTTTAAATTTAAAAATTTAAAAATTTAAATACTAAATTTTAAAAATTTAATTACTAAACCTTTAAATTTTAAAAGTTAAAAATTTAAATACTAAATTTTAAAATTTAAAAATTTAAATTTCAAAATTTGAAAATTTAAATACTAAATTTTAAAAATTTAATTATTAAAACTTTAAATTTTAAAATTTAAAAATTTAAAAATTTAAATACTAAATTTTAAAAATTTAATTATTAAAACTTTAAATTATAAAATTTTAAATTTTAAATACTAAATTTTAAAAATTTAATTATTAAAACTTTAAATTTTAGAATTTAAAAACTTAAATTTTAGAATTTAAAAATTTAAATTTTAAAATTTAAAAATTAAATACTAAATTTTATAAATTTAATTACTAAACCTTTAAATTTTAAAATTTAAAAATTTAAATACTAAATTTTAAAATTTAAAACTTTAAATTTTAAAATTTAAAAATTTAAATTCTAAATTTTAAAAATTTAATTATTAAAATTTTAAATTTAAAAATTTAAAAATTTAAATACTAAATTTTAAAAATTTAATTATTAAAACTTTAAATTTTAAAATTTAAAAATTTAAAAATTCAAATACTAAATTTTAAAAATTTAATTATTAAAACTTTAAATTTTAAAATTTAAATACTAAATTTTAAATATTTAATTATTAAAACTTTAAATTTTAAAATTTAAAAATTTAAATACTAAATTTTAAAAATTTAATTATTAAAACTTTAAATTTTAAAATTTAAAAATTTAAAAATTTAAATACTAAATTTTAAAAATTTAATTATTAAAACTTTAAATTTTAAAATTTAAAAATTTAAATTCTAAATTTTAAAAATTTAATTATTAAAATTTTAAATTTAAAAATTTAAAAATTTAAAAATTCAAATACTAAATTTTAAAAATTTAATTATTAAAACTTTAAATTTTAAAATTTAAATACTAAATTTTAAATATTTAATTATTAAAACTTTAAATTTTAAAATTTAAAAATTTAAATACTAAATTTTAAAAATATTTTTATTAAAACTTTATAAAATTTTAAATTTTAAATACTAAATTTTAAAAATTTAATTATTAAAACTTTAAATTTTAAAATTTAAAAATTTAAATTTTAAAATTTAAAAATTTAAATACAAAATTTTAAAAATTTAAATATTAAAACTTTAAATTTTAAAATTTAAAAATTCAAATACTAAATTTTAAAAATTTAATTATTAAAACTTTAAATTTTAAAATTTAAAAATTTAAAAATTTAAATACTAAATTTTAAAAATTTAATTAATAAAACTTTAAATTATAAAATTTTAAATTTTAAATACTAAATTTTAAAAATTTAATTATTAAAACTTTAAATTTTAGAATTTAAAAACTTAAATTTTAAAATTTAAAAATTTAAATACTAAATTTTAAAAATTTAATTATTAAAACTTTAAATTATAAAATTTTAAATTTTAAATATTAAATTTTAAAAATTTAATTATTAAAACTTTAAATTTTAAAATTTAAAAATTCAAATACTAAATTTTAAAATTTAAAAATTTAAATTTCAAAATTTAAAAATTTAAATACTAAATTTTAAAAATTTAATTATTAAAACTTTAAATTTTAAAATTTAAAAATTTAAATTCTAAATTTTAAAAATTTAATTATTAAAATTTTAAATTTAAAAATTTAAAAATTTAAATACTAAATTTTAAAAATTTAATTATTAAAACTTTAAATTTTAAAATTTAAAAATTTAAAAATTCAAATACTAAATTTTAAAAATTTAATTATTAAAACTTTAAATTTTAAAATTTAAATACTAAATTTTAAATATTTAATTATTAAAACTTTAAATTTTAAAATTTAAAAATTTAAATACTAAATTTTAAAAATATTTTTATTAAAACTTTAAATTATAAAATTTTAAATTTTAAATACTAAATTTTAAAAATTTAATTATTAAAACTTTAAATTTTAAAATTTAAAAATTTAAATTTTAAAATTTAAAAATTTAAATACTAAAATTTATAAATTTAAATATTAAAACTTAAAATTTAAAAATTTAAAAATTTAAATACTAAATTTTAAAAATTTAATTAATAAAACTTTAAATTATAAAATTTTAAATTTTAAATACTAAATTTTAAAAATTTAATTATTAAAACTTTAAATTTTAAAATTTAAAAATTTAAAAATTTAAATACTAAATTTTAAAAATTTAAATATTAAAACTTTAAATTTTAAAATTTAAAAATTTAAATTCTAAATTTTAAAAATTTAATTATTAAAATTTTAAATTTAAAAATTTAAAAATTTAAATGCTAAATTTTAAAAATTTAATTATTAAAACTTTAAATTTTAAAATTTAAAAATTTAAAAATTCAAATACTAAATTTTAAAAATTTAATTATTAAAACTTTAAATTTTAAAATTTAAATACTAAATTTTAAATATTTAATTATTAAAACTTTAAATTTTAAAATTTAAAAATTTAAATTTCAAAATTTAAAAATTAAATACTAAATTTTAAAAATTTAATTACTAAACCTTTAAATTTTAAAATTTAAAAATTTAAATATTAAATTTTAAAATTTAAAACTTTAAATTTAAAAATTTATAAATTTAGATACCAAATTTTGAAAATTTAATTATTAAAATTTTAAATTTAAAAATTTAAAAATTTAAATACTAAATTTTAAAAATTTAATTATTAAAACTTTAAATTTTAAAATTTAAAAATTTAAGAATTTAAATACTAAATTTTAAAAATTTAATTATTACAACTTTAAATTTTAAAATTAAAAATTTAAAAATTTAAATACTAAATTTTAAAAATTTAATTATTAAAACTTTAAATTTTAAAATTTAAAAATTCAAATACTAAATTTTAAAAATTTAATTATTAAAACGTTAAATTTTAAAATTTAAAAATTTAAAAATTTAAATACTAAATTTTAAAAATTTAATTATTAAAACTTTAAATTTTAAAATTTAAAAATTTAAATACTAAATTTTAAAAATTTAATTATTAAAACTTTAAATTTAAAAATTTAAAAATTCAAATACTAAATTTTAAAAATTTAATTATTAAAACTTTAAATTTTAAAATTTAAATACTAAATTTTAAATATTTAATTATTAAAACTTTAAATTTTAAAATTTAAAAATTTAAATACTAAATTTTAAAAATATTTTTATTAAAACTTTAAATTATAAAATTTTAAATTTTAAATACTAAATTTTAAAAATTTAATTATTAAAACTTTAAATTTTAAAATTTAAAAATTTAAATTTCAAAATTTAAAAATTTAAATACTAAATTTTAAAAATTTAATTATTAAAACTCCAAATTTTAGATTTTAAAAATTTAAATTTTAAAATTTAAAAATTAAATACTAAATTTTAAAAATTTAATTATTAAAACTTTAAATTATAAAATTTTAAATTTTAAATACTAAATTATAAAAATTTAATTATTAAAACTTTAAATTTTAAAATTTAAAAATTTAAATTTTAAAATTTAAAAATTTAAATACTAAATTTTAAAAATTTAAATATTAAAACTTTAAATTTTAAAATTTAAAAATTCAAATACTAAATTTTAAAAATTTAATTATTAAAACTTTAAATTTTAAAATTTAAAAATTTAAAAATTTAAATACTAAATTTTAAAAATTTAATTATTAAAACTTTAAATTATAAAATTTTAAATTTTAAATACTAAATTTTAAAAATTTAATTATTAAAACTTTAAATTTTAGAATTTAAAAACTTAAATTTTAAAATTTAAAAATTTAAATACTAAATTTTAAAAATTTAATTACTAAACCTTTAAATTTTAAAAGTTAAAAATTTAAATACTAAATTTTAAAATTTAAAAATTTAAATTTCAAAATTTAAAAATTTAAATACTAAATTTTAAAAATTTAATTATTAAAACTTTAAATTATAAAATTTTAAATTTTAAATACTAAATTTTAAAAATTTAATTATTAAAACTTTAAATTGTAGAATTTATAAACTTAAATTTTAAAATTTAAAAATTTAAATACTAAATTTTAAAAATTTAATTACTAAACCTTTAAATTTTAAAATTTAAAAATTTAAAAATTTAAATACTAAATTTTAAAAATTTAATTATTAAAACTCTAAATTTTAGATTTTAAAAATTTAAATTTTAAAATTTAAAAATTAAATACTAAATTTTAAAATTTTAATTAATAAACCTTTAAATTTTAAAATTTAAAAATTTAAATATTAAATTTTAAAATTTAAAACTTTAAATTTAAAAATTTATAAATTTAAATACCAAATTTTGAAAATTTAATTATTAAAATTTTAAATTTAAAAATTTAAAAATTTAAATACTAAATTTTAAAATTTAAAAATTTAAATTTCAAAATTTAAATATTTAAATACTAAATTTTAAAAATATAATTATTAAAATTCTAAATTTAAAAATTTAAAAATTTAAATATTAAATTTTAAAAATTTAATTATTAAAACTTTAAATTTTAAAATTTAAAAATTTAAATTCTAAATTTTAAAAATTTAATTATTAAAATTTTAAATTTAAAAATTTAAAAATTTAAATACTAAATTTTAAAAATTTAATTATTAAAACTTTAAATTATAAAATTTTAAATTTTAAATACTAAATTTTAAAAATTTAATTATTAAAACTTTAAATTGTAGAATTTATAAACTTAAATTTTAAAATTTAAAAATTTAAATACTAAATTTTAAAAATTTAATTACTAAACCTTTAAATTTTAAAAGTTAAAAATTTAAATACTAAATTTTAAAATTTAAAAATTTAAATATTAAATTTTAAAAATTTAATTATTAAAACTTTAAATTTTAGAATTTAAAAACTTAAATTTTAGAATTTAAAAATTTAAATTTTAAAATTTAAAAATTAAATACTAAATTTTATAAATTTAATTACTAAACCTTTAAATTTTAAAATTTAAAAATTTAAATACTAAATTTTAAAATTTAAAACTTTAAATTTTAAAATTTAAAAATTTAAATTCTAAATTTTAAAAATTTAATTATTAAAATTTTAAATTTAAAAATTTAAATACTAAATTTTAAAAATTTAATTATTAAAACTTTAAATTTTAAAATTTAAAAATTTAAAAATTCAAATACTAAATTTTAAAAATTTAATTATTAAAACTTTAAATTTTAAAATTTAAATACTAAATTTTAAATATTTAATTATTAAAACTTTAAATTTTAAAATTTAAAAATTTAAATACTAAATTTTAAAAATTTAATTATTAAAACTTTAAATTTTAAAATTTAAAAATTTAAAAATTTAAATACTAAATTTTAAAAATTTAATTATTAAAACTTTAAATTTTAAAATTTAAAAATTTAAATTCTAAATTTTAAAAATTTAATTATTAAAATTTTAAATTTAAAAATTTAAAAATTTAAAAATTCAAATACTAAATTTTAAAAATTTAATTATTAAAACTTTAAATTTTAAAATTTAAATACTAAATTTTAAATATTTATTTATTAAAACTTTAAATTTTAAAATTTAAAAATTTAAATACTAAATTTTAAAAATATTTTTATTAAAACTTTAAATTATAAAATTTTAAATTTTAAATACTAAATTTTAAAAATTTAATTATTAAAACTTTAAATTTTAAAATTTAAAAATTTAAATTTTAAAATTTAAAAATTTAAATACAAAACTTTAAAAATTTAAATATTAAAACTTTAAATTTTAAAATTTAAAAATTCAAATACTAAATTTTAAAAATTTAATTATTAAAACTTTAAATTTTAAAATTTAAAAATTTAAAAATTTAAATACTAAATTTTAAAAATTTAATTAATAAAACTTTAAATTATAAAATTTTAAATTTTAAATACTAAATTTTAAAAATTTAATTATTAAAACTTTAAATTTTAGAATTTAAAAACTTAAATTTTAAAATTTAAAAATTTAAATACTAAATTTTAAAAATTTAATTACTAAACCTTTAAATTTTAAAAGTTAAAAATTTAAATACTAAACTTTAAATTATAAAATTTTAAATTTTAAATACTAAATTTTAAAAACTTAATTATTAAAACTTTAAATTTTAAAATTTAAAAATTTAAAAATTTAAATACTAAATTTTAAAAATTTAATTACTAAACCTTTAAATTTTAAAAGTTAAAAATTTAAATACTAAATTTTAAAATTTAAAAATTTAAATTTCAAAATTTGAAAATTTAAATACTAAATTTTAAAAATTTAATTATTAAAACTTTAAATTTTAAAATTTAAAAATTTAAAAATTTAAATACTAAATTTTAAAAATTTAATTATTAAAACTTTAAGTTATAAAATTTTAAATTTTAAATACTAAATTTTAAAAATTTAATTATTAAAACTTTAAATTTTAGAATTTAAAAACTTAAATTTTAGAATTTAAAAATTTAAATTTTAAAATTTAAAAATTAAATACTAAATTTTATAAATTTAATTACTAAACCTTTAAATTTTAAAATTTAAAAATTTAAATACTAAATTTTAAAATTTAAAACTTTAAGTTTTAAAATTTAAAAATTTAAATTCTAAATTTTAAAAATTTAATTATTAAAATTTTAAATTTAAAAATTTAAAAATTTAAATACTAAATTTTAAAAATTTAATTATTAAAACTTTAAATTTTAAAATTTAAAAATTTAAAAATTCAAATACTAAATTTTAAAAATTTAATTATTAAAACTTTAAATTTTAAAATTTAAATACTAAATTTTAAATATTTAATTATTAAAACTTTAAATTTTAAAATTTAAAAATTTAAATACTAAATTTTAAAAATTTAATTATTAAAACTTTAAATTTTAAAATTTAAAAATTTAAAAATTTAAATACTAAATTTTAAAAATTTAATTATTAAAACTTTAAATTATAAAATTTTAAATTTTAAATATTAAATTTTAAAAATTTAATTATTAAAACTTTAAATTTTAAAATTTAAAAATTCAAATACTAAATTTTAAAATTTAAAAATTTAAATTTCAAAATTTAAAAATTTAAATCCTAAATTTTAAAAATTTAATTATTAAAACTCTAAATTTTAGATTTTAAAAATTTAAATTTTAAAATTTAAAAATTAAATACTAAATTTTAAAAATTTAATTACTAAACCTTTAAATTTTAAAATTTAAAAATTTAAATATTAAATTTTAAAATTTAAAACTTTAAATTTAAAAATTTATAAATTTAAATACCAAATTTTGAAAATTTAATTATTAAAATTTTAAATTTAAAAATTTAAAAATTTAAATACTAAATTTTAAAAATTTAATTATTAAAACTTTAAATTTTAAAATTTAAAAATTTAAATTCTAAATTTTAAAAATTTAATTATTAAAATTTTAAATTTAAAAATTTAAAAATTTAAATACTAAATTTTAAAAATTTAATTATTAAAACTTTAAATTTTAAAATTTAAAAATTTAAAAATTCAAATACTAAATTTTAAAAATTTAATTATTAAAACTTTAAATTTTAAAATTTAAATACTAAATTTTAAATATTTAATTATTAAAACTTTAAATTTTAAAATTTAAAAATTTAAATACTAAATTTTAAAAATATTTTTATTAAAACTTTAAATTATAAAATTTTAAATTTTAAATACTAAATTTTAAAAATTTAATTATTAAAACTTTAAATTTTAAAATTTAAAAATTTAAATTTTAAAATTTAAAAATTTAAATACTAAATTTTATAAATTTAAATATTAAAACTTTAAATTTTAAAATTTAAAAATTCAAATACTAAATTTTAAAAATTTAATTATTAAAACTTTAAATTTTAAAATTTAAAAATTTAAAAATTTAAATACTAAATTTTAAAAATTTAATTAATAAAACTTTAAATTATAAAATTTTAAATTTTAAATACTAAATTTTAAAAATTTAATTATTAAAACTTTAAATTTTAAAATTTAAAAATTTAAAAATTTAAATACTAAATTTTAAAAATTTAATTATTAAAACTTTAAATTATAAAATTTTAAATTTTAAATATTAAATTTTAAAAATTTAATTATTAAAACTTTAAATTTTAAAATTTAAAAATTCAAATACTAAATTTTAAAATTTAAAACTTTAAATTTCAAAATTTAAAAATTTAAATACTAAATTTTAAAAATTTAATTATTAAAACTCTAAATTTTAGATTTTAAAAATTTAAATCTTAAAATTTAAAAATTTAAATTTCAAAATTTAAAAATTTAAATCCTAAATTTTAAAAATTTAATTATTAAAACTCTAAATTTTAGATTTTAAAAATTTAAATTTTAAAATTTAAAAATTAAATACTAAATTTTAAAAATTTAATTACTAAACCTTTAAATTTTAAAATTTAAAAATTTAAATATTAAATTTTAAAATTTAAAACTTTAAATTTAAAAATTTATAAATTTAAATACCAAATTTTGAAAATTTAATTATTAAAATTTTAAATTTAAAAATTTAAAAATTTAAATACTAAATTTTAAAAATTTAATTATTAAAACTTTAAATTTTAAAATTTAAAAATTTAAATTCTAAATTTTAAAAATTTAATTATTAAAATTTTAAATTTAAAAATTTAAAAATTTAAATACTAAATTTTAAAAATTTAATTATTAAAACTTTAAATTTTAAAATTTAAAAATTTAAAAATTCAAATACTAAATTTTAAAAATTTAATTATTAAAACTTTAAATTTTAAAATTTAAATACTAAATTTTAAATATTTAATTATTAAAACTTTAAATTTTAAAATTTAAAAATTTAAATTTTAAAATTTAAAAATTTAAATACTAAATTTTATAAATTTAAATATTAAAACTTTAAATTTTAAAATTTAAAAATTCAAATACTAAATTTTAAAAATTTAATTATTAAAACTTTAAATTTTAAAATTTAAAAATTTAAAAATTTAAATACTAAATTTTAAAAATTTAATTAATAAAACTTTAAATTTAAAAATTTAAAAATTTAAAAATTTAAATACTAAATTTTAAAAATTTAAATATTAAAACTTTAAATTTAAAAATTTAAAAATTTAAAAATTTAAATACTAAATTTTAAAAATTTAAATATTAAAACTTTAAATTTTAAAATTTAAAAATTTAAATTCTAAATTTTAAAAATTTAATTATTAAAATTTTAAATTTAAAAATTTAAAAATTTAAATACTAAATTTTAAAAATTTAATTATTAAAACTTTAAATTTTAAAATTTAAAAATTTAAAAATTCAAATACTAAATTTTAAAAATTTAATTATTAAAACTTTAAATTTTAAAATTTAAATACTAAATTTTAAATATTTAATTATTAAAACTTTAAATTTTAAAATTTAAAAATTTAAATTTCAAAATTTAAAAATTAAATACTAAATTTTAAAAATTTAATTACTAAACCTTTAAATTTTAAAATTTAAAAATTTAAATATTAAATTTTAAAATTTAAAACTTTAAATTTAAAAATTTATAAATTTAGATACCAAATTTTGAAAATTTAATTATTAAAATTTTAAATTTAAAAATTTAAAAATTTAAATACTAAATTTTAAAAATTTAATTATTAAAACTTTAAATTTTAAAATTTAAAAATTTAAGAATTTAAATACTAAATTTTAAAAATTTAATTATTACAACTTTAAATTTTAAAATTTAAAAATTTAAAAATTTAAATACTAAATTTTAAAAATTTAATTATTAAAACTTTAAATTATAAAATTTTAAATTTTAAATACTAAATTTTAAAAATTTAATTATTAAAACTTTAAATTTTAGAATTTAAAAACTTAAATTTTAAAATTTAAAAATTTAAATTTTAAAATTTAAAAATTAAATACTAAATTTTATAAATTTAATTACTAAACCTTTAAATATTAAAATTTAAAAATTTAAATACTAAATTTTAAAATTTAAAACTTTAAATTTAAAAATTTAAAAATTTAAATACTAAATTTTAAAAATTTAATTATTACAACTTTAAATTTTAAAATTTAAAAATTTAAAAATTTAAATACTAAATTTTAAAAATTTAATTATTAAAACTTTAAATTATAAAATTTTAAATTTTAAATACTAAATTTTAAAAATTTAATTACTAAACCTTTAAATTTTAAAAGTTAAAAATTTAAATACTAAATTTTAAAATTTAAAAATTTAAATACTAAATTTTAAAATTTAAAACTTTAAATTTAAAAATTTAAAAATTTAAATACTAAATTTTAAAAATATAATTATTAAAATTCTAAATTTAAAAATTTAAAAATATAAATATTAAATTTTAAAAATTTAATTATTAAAACTTTAAATTTTAAAATTTAAAAATTTAAATTCTAAATTTTAAAAATTTAATTATTAAAATTTTAAATTTTAAAATTTAAAAATTTAAATACTAAATTTTAAAAATTTAATTATTAAAACTTTAAATTTTAAAATTTAAAAATTTAAATTTTAAAATTTAAAAATTTAAATTTTAAAATTTAAAAATTTAAATACTAAATTTTAAAAATTTAAATATTAAAACTTTAAATTTTAAAATTTATAAATTCAAATACTAAATTTTAAAAATTTAATTATTAAAACTTTAAATTTTAAAATTTAAAAATATAAAAATTTAAATAATAAATTTTAAAAATTTAATTATTAAAACTTTAAATTATAAAATTTTAAATTTTATATACTAAATTTTAAAAATTTAATTATTAAAACTTTAAATTTTAGAATTTAAAAACTTAAATTTTAAAATTTAAAAATTTAAATACTAAATTTTAAAGATTTAATTACTAAACCTTTAAATTTTAAAAGGTAAAATTTAAATACTAAATTTTAAAATTTAATTATTAAAACTCTAAATTTTAGATTTTAAAAATTTAAATTTTAAAATTTAAAAATTAAATACTAAATTTTAAAAATTTAATTACTAAACCTTTAAATTTTAAAATTTAAAAATTTAAATATTAAATTTTAAAATTTAAAACTTTAAATTTAAAAATTTATAAATTTAAATACCAAATTTTGAAAATTTAATTATTAAAATTTTAAATTTAAAAATTTAAAAATTTAAATACTAAATTTTAAAAATTTAATTATTAAAACTTTAAATTTTAAAATTTAAAGTTTTAATATTTAAATTTTTAAAATTTTTTATTTAAAATTTAAAATTTTATAATTTAAAGTTTTAATAATTAAATTTTTAAAATTTAGTATTTAAATTTTTAAATTTAAAGTTTTAATAATTAAATTTAAAAATTTAAAAATTTAAATACTAAATTTTAAAAATTTAATTATTAAAACTTTAAATTATAAAATTTTAAATTTTAAATACTAAATTTTAAAAATTTAATTACTAAACCTTTAAATTTTAAAAGTTAAAAATTTAAATACTAAATTTTAAAATTTAAAAATTTAAATACTAAATTTTAAAATTTAAAACTTTAAATTTAAAAATTTAAAAATTTAAATACTAAATTTTAAAAATATAATTATTAAAATTCTAAATTTAAAAATTTAAAAATTTAAATATTAAATTTTAAAAATTTAATTATTAAAACTTTAAATTTTAAAATTTAAAAATTTAAATTCTAAATTTTAAAAATTTAATTATTAAAATTTTAAATTTAAAAATTTAAAAATTTAAATACTAAATTTTAAAAATTTAATTATTAAAACTTTAAATTTTAAAATTTAAAAATTTAAATTTTAAAATTTAAAAATTTAAATTTTAAAATTTAAAAATTTAAATTTTAAAATTTAAAAATTTAAATACTAAATTTTAAAAATTTAAATATTAAAACTTTAAATTTTAAAATTTATAAATTCAAATACTAAATTTTAAAAATTTAATTACTAAACCTTTAAATTTTAAAATTTAAAAATTTAAATATTAAATTTTAAAATTTAAAACTTTAAATTTAAAAATTTATAAATTTAAATACCAAATTTTGAAAATTTAATTATTAAAATTTTAAATTTAAAAATTTAAAAATTTAAATACTAAATTTTAAATATTTAATTATTAAAACTTTAAATTTTAAAATTTAAAAATTTAAATACTAAATTTTAAAAATTTAATTATTAAAACTTTAAATTTTAAAATTTAAAAATTTAAAAATTTAAATACTAAATTTTAAAAATTTAATTATTAAAACTTTAAATTATAAAATTTTAAATTTTAAATATTAAATTTTAAAAATTTAACTATTAAAACTTTAAATTTTAAAATTTAAAAATTCAAATACTAAATTTTAAAATTTAAAAATTTAAATTTCAAAATTTAAAAATTTAAATACTAAATTTTAAAAATTTAATTATTAAAACTCTAAATTTTAGATTTTAAAAATTTAAATCTTAAAATTTAAAAATTTAAATTTCAAAATTTAAAAATTTAAATCCTAAATTTTAAAAATTTAATTATTAAAACTCTAAATTTTAGATTTTAAAAATTTAAATTTTAAAATTTAAAAATTAAATACTAAATTTTAAAAATTTAATTACTAAACCTTTAAATTTTAAAATTTAAAAATTTAAATATTAAATTTTAAAATTTAAAACTTTAAATTTAAAAATTTATAAATTTAAATACCAAATTTTGAAAATTTAATTATTAAAATTTTAAATTTAAAAATTTAAAAATTTAAATACTAAATTTTAAAAATTTAATTATTAAAACTTTAAATTTTAAAATTTAAAAATTTAAATTCTAAATTTTAAAAATTTAATTATTAAAATTTTAAATTTAAAAATTTAAAAATTTAAATACTAAATTTTAAAAATTTAATTATTAAAACTTTAAATTTTAAAATTTAAAAATTTAAAAATTTAAATACTAAATTTTAAAAATATAATTATTAAAATTCTAAAATTAAAAATTTAAAAATTTAAATATTAAATTTTAAAAATTTAATTATTAAAACTTTAAATTTTAAAATTTAAAAATTTAAATTCTAAATTTTAAAAATTTAATTATTAAAATTTTAAATTTAAAAATTTAAAAATTTAAATACTAAATTTTAAAAATTTAATTATTAAAACCTTAAATTTTAAAATTTAAAAATTTAAATTTTAAAATTTAAAAATTTAAATTTTAAAATTTAAAAATTTAAATACTAAATTTTAAAAATTTAAATATTAAAACTTTAAATTTTAAAATTTATTAATTCAAATACTAAATTTTAAAAATTTAATTATTAAAACTTTAAATTATAAAATTTTAAATTTTATATACTAAATTTTAAAAATTTAATTATTAAAACTTTAAATTTTAGAATTTAAAAACTTAAATTTTAAAATTTAAAAATTTAAATACTAAATTTTAAAGATTTAATTACTAAACCTTTAAATTTTAAAAGGTAAAATTTAAATACTAAATTTTAAAATTTTATTATTAAAACTCTAAATTTTAGATTTTAAAAATTTAAATTTTAAAATTTAAAAATTAAATACTAAATTTTAAAAATTTAATTACTAAACCTTTAAATTTTAAAATTTAAAAATTTAAATATTAAATTTTAAAATTTAAAACTTTAAATTTAAAAATTTATATATTTAAATACCAAATTTTGAAAATTTAATTATTAAAATTTTAAATTTAAAAATTTAAAAATTTAAATACTAAATTTTAAAAATTTAATTATTAAAACTTTAAACTTTAAAATTTAAAGTTTTAATATTTAAATTTTTAAAATTTTTTATTTAAAATTTAAAATTTTATAATTTAAAGTTTTAATAATTAAATTTTTAAAATTTAGTATTTAAATTTTTAAATTTTAAAATTTAAAGTTTTAATAATTAAATTTAAAAATTTAAAAATTTAAATACTAAATTTTAAAAATTTAATTATTAAAACTTTAAATTATAAAATTTTAAATTTTAAATACTAAATTTTAAAAATTTAATTACTAAACCTTTAAATTTTAAAAGTTAAAAATTTAAATACTAAATTTTAAAATTTAAAAATTTAAATACTAAATTTTAAAATTTAAAACTTTAAATTTAAAAATTTAAAAATTTAAATACTAAATTTTAAAAATATAATTATTAAAATTCTAAATTTAAAAATTTAAAAATTTAAATATTAAATTTTAAAAATTTAATTATTAAAACTTTAAATTTTAAAATTTAAAAATTTAAATTCTAAATTTTAAAAATTTAATTATTAAAATTTTAAATTTAGAAATTTAAAAATTTAAATACTAAATTTTAAAAATTTAATTATTAAAACTTTAAATTTTAAAATTTAAAAATTTAAATTTTAAAATTTAAAAATTTAAATTTTAAAATTTAAAAATTTAAATACTAAATTTTAAAAATTTAAATATTAAAACTTTAAATTTTAAAATTTATAAATTCAAATACTAAATTTTAAAAATTTAATTATTAAAACTTTAAATTTTAAAATTTAAAAATATAAAAATTTAAATAATAAATTTTAAAAATTTAATTATTAAAACTTTAAATTATAAAATTTTAAATTTTAAATACTAAATTTTAAAAATTTAATTACTAAACCTTTAAGTTTTAAAAGTTAAAAATTTAAATACTAAATTTTAAAATTTAAAAATTTAAATACTAAATTTTAAAATTTAAAACTTTAAATTTAAAAATTTAAAAATATAAATACTAAATTTTAAAAATATAATTATTAAAATTCTAAATTTAAAAATTTAAAAATTTAAATATTAAATTTTAAAAATTTAATTATTAAAACTTTAAATTTTAAAATTTAAAAATTTAAATTCTAAATTTTAAAAATTTAATTATTAAAATTTTAAATTTAAAAATTTAAAAATTTAAATACTAAATTTTAAAAATTTAATTATTAAAACTTTAAATTTTAAAATTTAAAAATTTAAATTTTAAAATTTAAAAATTTAAATTTTAAAATTTAAAAATTTAAATACTAAATTTTAAAAATTTAAATATTAAAACTTTAAATTTTAAAATTTAAAAATTCAAACACTAAATTTTAAAAATTTAATTATTAAAACTTTAAATTTTAAAATTTAAAAATATAAAAATTTAAATAATAAATTTTAAAAATTTAATTATTAAAACTTTAAATTATAAAATTTTAAATTTTATATACTAAATTTTAAAAATTTAATTATTAAAACTTTAAATTTTAGAATTTAAAAACTTAAATTTTAAAATTTAAAAATTTAAATACTAAATTTTAAAGATTTAATTACTAAACCTTTAAATTTTTAAAGGTAAAATTTAAATACTAAATTTTAAAATTTAATTATTAAAACTCTAAATTTTAGATTTTAAAAATTTAAATTTTAAAATTTAAAAATTAAATACTAAATTTTAAAAATTTAATTAATAAACCTTTAAATTTTAAAATTTAAAAATTTAAATATTAAATTTTAAAATTTAAAACTTTAAATTTAAAAATTTATAAATTTAAATACCAAATTTTGAAAATTTAATTATTAAAATTTTAAATTTAAAAATTTAAAAATTTAAATACTAAATTTTAAAAATTTAATTATTAAAACTTTAAATTTTAAAATTTAAATATTTAAAAATTTAAATACTAAATTTTAAACATTTAATTATTAAAACTTTAAATTATAAAATTTTAAATTTTAAATACTAAATATTAAAAATTTAATTATTAAAACTTTAAATTTTAGAATTTAAAAACTTAAATTTTAAAATTTAAAAATTTAAATACTAAATTTTAAAAATTTAATTACTAAACCTTTAAATTTTAAAATTTAAAAATTTAAATATTAAATTTTAAAATTTAAAACTTTAAATTTAAAAATTTATAAATTTAAATACCAAATTTTGAAAATTTAATTATTAAAATTTTAAATTTAAAAATTTAAAAATTTAAATACTAAATTTTAAAAATTTAATTATTAAAACTTTAAATTTTAAAATTTAAAGTTTTAATATTTAAATTTTTAAAATTTTTTATTTAAAATTTAAAATTTTTAATTTAAAGTTTTAATAATTAAATTTTTAAAATTTAGTATTTAAATTTTTAAATTTTAAAATTTAAAGTTTTAATAATTAAATTTAAAAATTTAAAAATTTAAATACTAAATTTTAAAAATTTAATTATTAAAACTTTAAATTATAAAATTTTAAATTTTAAATACTAAATTTTAAAAATTTAATTACTAAACCTTTAAATTTTAAAAGTTAAAAATTTAAATACTAAATTTTAAAATTTAAAAATTTAATTACTAAATTTTAAAATTTAAAACTTTAAATTTAAAAATTTAAAAATTTAAATACTAAATTTTAAAAATATAATTATTAAAATTCTAAATTTAAAAATTTAAAAATTTAAATATTAAATTTTAAAAATTTAATTATTAAAACTTTAAATTTTAAAATTTAAAAATTTAAATTCTAAATTTTAAAAATTTAATTATTAAAATTTTAAATTTAAAAATTTAAAAATTTAAATACTAAATTTTAAAAATTTAATTATTAAAACTTTAAATTTTAAAATTTAAAAATTTAAATTTTAAAATTTAAAAATTTAAATTTTAAAATTTAAAAATTTAAATACTAAATTTTAAAAATTTAAATATTAAAACTTTAAATTTTAAAATTTAAAAATTCAAATACTAAATTTTAAAAATTTAATTATTAAAACTTTAAATTTTAAAATTTAAAAATATAAAAATTTAAATAATAAATTTTAAAAATTTAATTATTAAAACTCTAAATTTTAGATTTTAAAAATTTAAATTTTAAAATTTAAAAATTAAATACTAAATTTTAAAAATTTAATTACTAAACCTTTAAATTTTAAAATTTAAAAATTTAAATATTAAATTTTAAAATTTAAAACTTTAAATTTAAAAATTTATAAATTTAAATACCAAATTTTGAAAATTTAATTATTAAAATTTTAAATTTAAAAATTTAAAAATTTAAATACTAAATTTTAAAAATTTAATTATTAAAAAAAATTAAATTTTAAAATTTAAAAATTTAAAAATTTAAATACTAAATTTTAAAAATTTAATTTTTAAAACTTTAAATTATAAAATTTTAAATTATAAATACTAAATTTTAAAAATTTAATTATTAAAACTTTAAATTTTAGAATTTAAAAACTTAAATTTTAGAATTTAAAAATTTAAATTTTAAAATTTAAAAATTAAATACTAAATTTTATAAATTTAATTACTAAACCTTTAAATTTTAAAATTTAAAAATTTAAATACTAAATTTTAAAATTTAAAACTTTAAATTTAAAAATTTAAAAACTTAAATACTAAATTTTAAAAATTTAATTATTACAACTTTAAATTTTAAAATTTAAAAATTTAAAAATTTAAATACTAAATTTTAAAAATTTTATTATTAAAACTTTAAATTATAAAATTTTAAATTTTAAATACTAAATTTTAAAAATTTAATTACTAAACCTTTAAATTTTAAAAGTTAAAAATTTAAATACTAAATTTTAAAATTTAAAAATTTAAATACTAAATTTTAAAATTTAAAACTTTAAATTTAAAAATTTAAAAATTTAAATACTAAATTTTAAAAATATAATTATTAAAATTCTAAATTTAAAAATTTAAAAATTTAAATATTAAATTTTAAAAATTTAATTATTAAAACTTTAAATTTTTTAAATTTAAATACTAAATTTTAAATATTTAATTATTAAAACTTTAAATTTTAAAATTTAAAAATTTAAATACTAAATTTTAAAAATTTTATTATTAAAACTTTAAATTATAAAATTTTAAATTTTAAATACTAAATTTTAAAAATTTAATTACTAAACCTTTAAATTTTAAAAGTTAAAAATTTAAATACTAAATTTTAAAATTTAAAAATTTAAATACTAAATTTTAAAATTTAAAACTTTAAATTTAAAAATTTAAAAATTTAAATACTAAATTTTAAAAATATAATTATTAAAATTCTAAATTTAAAAATTTAAAAATTTAAATATTAAATTTTAAAAATTTAATTATTAAAACTTTAAATTTTTTAAATTTAAATACTAAATTTTAAATATTTAATTATTAAAACTTTAAATTTTAAAATTTAAAAATTTAAATTCTAAATTTTAAAAATTTAATTATTAAAATTTTAAATTTAAAAATTTAAAAATTTAAATACTAAATTTTAAAAATTTAATTATTAAAACTTTAAATTTTAAAATTTAAAAATTTAAATTTTAAAATTTAAAAATTTAAATTTTAAAATTTAAAAATTTAAATATTAAATTTTAAAAATTTAAATATTAAAACTTTAAATTTTAAAATTTAAAAATTCAAATACTAAATTTTAAAAATTTAATTATTAAAACTTTAAATTTTAAAATTTAAAAATTTAAAAATCCAAATACTAAATTTTAAAAATTTAATTATTAAAACTTTAAAATTTTTAAATTTAAATACTAAATTTTAAATATTTAATTATTAAAACTTTAAATTTTAAAATTTAAAAATTTAAATACTAAATTTTAAAAATTTAATTATTAAAACTTTAAATTATAAAATTTTAAATTTTAAATAATAAATTTTAAAAATTTAAATATTATAACTTTAAATTTTAAAATTTAAAAATTCAAATACTAAATTTTAAAAATTTAATTATTAAAACTTTAAATTTTAAAATTTAAAAATTTAAAAATTTAAATACTAAATTTTAAAAATTTAATTATTAAAACTTTAAATTTTAAAATTTAAATACTAAATTTTAAAAATTTAATTATTAAAACTTTAAATTATAAAATTTAAAAATTTAAAAATTTAAATACTACATTTTAAAAATTTAATTATTAAAACTTTAAATTATAAAATTTTAAATTTTAAATACTAAATTTTAAAATTTAAAAATTTAAATTTCAAAATTTAAAAATTTAAATACTAAATTTTAAAAATTTAATTATTAAAACTCTAAATTTTAGAATTTAAAAATTTAAATTTTAAAATTTAAAAATTAAATACTAAATTTTAAAAATTTAATTACTAAACCTTTAAATTTTAAAATTTAAAAATTTAAATACTAAATTTTAAAATTTAAAACTAAATTTAAAAATTTAAAAATTTAAATACCAAATTTTAAAAATTTAATTATTAAAATTTTAAATTTAAAAATTTAAATATTTAAATACTAAATTTTAAAAATTTAATTATTAAATCTTTAAATTTTAAAATTTAAAAATTTAAAAATTTAAATACCAAATTTTAAAAATTTAATTATTAAAACTTTAAATTTTAGAATTTAAAAACTTAAATTTTAAAATTTAAAAATTTAAATTTTAAAATTTAAAAATTTAAATACCAAATTTTAAAAATTTAAATATTAAAACTTTAAATTATAAAATTTTAAATTTTAAATACTAAATTTTAGAAATTTAATTATTAAAACTTTAAATTTTAAAATTTAAAAATTTAAATTTTAAAATTTAAAAATTTAAATTTAAAAATTTAAATTTAAAAATTTAAAAATTTAAATACTAAATTTTAAAAATTTAAGTATTAAAACTTTAAATTATCAAATTTTAAATTTTAAATACTAAATTTTATAAATTTAATTATTAAAACTTTAAATTTTAGAATTTAAAAACTTAAATTTTAAAATTTAAAAATTTAAATACTAAATTTTAAAAATTTAATTACTAAACCTTTAAATTTTAAAAGTTAAAAATTTAAATACTAAATTTTAAAATTTAAAAATTTAAATTTCAAAATTTAAAAATTTAAATACTAAATTTTAAAAATTTAATTATTAAAACTCTAAATTTTAGAATTTAAAAATTTAAATTTTAAAATTTAAAAATTAAATACTAAATTTTATAAATTTAATTACCAAACCTTTAAATTTTAAAATTTAAAAATTTAAATACTAAATTTTAAAATTTAAAACTTTAAATTTAAAAATTTAAAAATTTAAATACTAAATTTTAAAAATTTAATTATTAAAATTTTAAATTTAAAAATTTAAAAATTTAAAAATTTAAAAATTTAAATATTAAATTTTAAAAATTTTATTATTAAAACTTTAAATTTTAAAATTTAAAAATTTAAATCCTACATTTTAAAAATTTAATTATTAAAATTTTAAATTTAAAAATTTAAAAATTTAAATACTAAATTTTAAAAATTTAATTATTAAAACTTTAAATTTTAGAATTTAAAAACTTAAATTTTAAAATTTAAAAATTTAAATACTAAATTTTAAAAATTTAATTATTAAAACTTTAAATTTTAAAATTTAAAAATTTAAATTTTAAAATTTAAAAATTTAAATTTTAAAATTTAAAAATTTAAATATTAAATTTTAAAAATTTAAATATTAAAACTTTAAATTTTAAAATTTAAAAATTCAAATACTAAATTTTAAAAATTTAATTATTAAAACTTTAAATTTTAAAATTTAAAAATTTAAAAATCCAAAAACTAAATTTTAAAAATTTAATTATTAAAACTTTAAATTTTTTAAATTTAAATACTAAATTTTAAATATTTAATTATTAAAACTTTAAATTTTAAAATTTAAAAATTTAAATACTAAATTTTAAAAATTTAATTATTAAAACTTTAAATTATAAAATTTTAAATTTTAAATAATAAATTTTAAAAATTTAAATATTAAAACTTTAAATTTTAAAATTTAAAAATTCAAATACTAAATTTTAAAAATTTAATTATTAAAACTTTAAATTTTAAAATTTAAAAATTTAAAAATCCAAAAACTAAATTTTAAAAATTTAATTATTAAAACTTTAAATTTTTTAAATTTAAATACTAAATTTTAAATAATTAATTATTAAAACTTTAAATTTTAAAATTTAAAAATTTAAATACTAAATTTTAAAAATTTAATTATTAAAACTTTAAATTATAAAATTTTAAATTTTAAATACTAAATTTTAGAAATTTAATTATTAAAACTTTAAATTTTAAAATTTAAAAATTTAAATTTTAAAATTTAAAAATTTAAATTTTAAAATTTAAAAATTTAAATACTAAATTTTAAAAATTTAATTATTAAAACTTTAAATTATAAAATTTTAAATTTTAAATACTAAATTTTAAAAATTTAATTATTAAAACTTTAAATTTTAGAATTTAAAAACTTAAATTTTAAAATTTAAAAATTTAAATACTAAATTTTAAAAATTTAATTATTAAAACTTTAAATTTTAAAATTTAAAAATTTAAATTTTAAAATTTAAAAATTTAAATTTTAAAATTTAAAAATTTAAATATTAAATTTTAAAAATTTAAATATTAAAACTTTAAATTTTAAAATTTAAAAATTCAAATACTAAATTTTAAAAATTTAATTATTAAAACTTTAAATTTTAAAATTTAAAAATTTAAAAATCCAAAAACTAAATTTTAAAAATTTAATTATTAAAACTTTAAATTTTTTAAATTTAAATACTAAATTTTAAATATTTAATTATTAAAACTTTAAATTTTAAAATTTAAAAATTTAAATACTAAATTTTAAAAATTTAATTATTAAAACTTTAAATTATAAAATTTTAAATTTTAAATAATAAATTTTAAAAATTTAAATATTAAAACTTTAAATTTTAAAATTTAAAAATTCAAATACTAAATTTTAAAAATTTAATTATTAAAACTTTAAATTTTAAAATTTAAAAATTTAAAAATTTAAATACTAAATTTTAAAAATTTAATTATTAAAACTTTAAATTTTAAAATTTAAATACTAAATTTTAAAAATTTAATTATTAAAACTTTAAATTATAAAATTTAAAAATTTAAAAATTTAAATACTACATTTTAAAAATTTAATTATTAAAACTTTAAATTATAAAATTTTAAATTTTAAATACTAAATTTTAAAATTTAAAAATTTAAATTTCAAAATTTAAAAATTTAAATACTAAATTTTAAAAATTTAATTATTAAAACTCTAAATTTTAGAATTTAAAAATTTAAATTTTAAAATTTAAAAATTAAATACTAAATTTTAAAAATTTAATTACTAAACCTTTAAATTTTAAAATTTAAAAATTTAAATACTAAATTTTAAAATTTAAAACTAAATTTAAAAATTTAAAAATTTAAATACCAAATTTTAAAAATTTAATTATTAAAATTTTAAATTTAAAAATTTAAATATTTAAATACAAAATTTTAAAAATTTAATTATTAAAACTTTAAATTTTAAAATTTAAAAATTTAAAAATTTAAATACTAAATTTTAAAAATTTAATAATTAAAACTTTAAATTTTAAAATTTAAAAATTTAAAAATTTAAATACTAAATTTTAAAAATTTAAATATTAAATCTTTAAATTTTAAAATTTAAAAATTCAAATACTAAATTTTAAAAATTTAATTATCAAAACTTTAAATTTTAAAATTTTAAAATTTAAAAATTTAAATACTAAATTTTAAAAATTTAATTATTAAAACTTTAAATTATAAAATTTTAAATTTTTAATATTAAATTTTAAAAATTTAATTATTAAAACTTTAAATTTTAGAATTTAAAAACTTAAATTTTAAAATTTAAAAATTTAAATTTTAAAATTTAAAAATTTAAATACCAAATTTTAAAAATTTAATTATTAAAACTTTAAATTATAAAATTTTAAATTTTAAATACTAAATTTTAGAAATTTAATTATTAAAACTTTAAATTTTAAAATTTAAAAATTTAAATTTTAAAATTTAAAAATTTAAATTTAAAAATTTAAAAATTTAAATACTAAATTTTAAAAATTTAAGTATTAAAACTTTAAATTATCAAATTTTAAATTTTAAATACTAAATTTTAAAAATTTAATTATTAAAACTTTAAATTTTAGAATTTAAAAACTTAAATTTTAAAATTTAAAAATTTAAATACTAAATTTTAAAAATTTAATTACTAAACCTTTAAATTTTAAAAGTTAAAAATTTAAATACTAAATTTTAAAATTTAAAAATTTAAATTTCAAAATTTAAAAATTTAAATACTAAATTTTAAAAATTTAATTATTAAAACTCTAAATTTTAGAATTTAAAAATTTAAATTTTAAAATTTAAAAATTAAATACTAAATTTTATAAATTTAATTACCAAACCTTTAAATTTTAAAATTTAAAAATTTAAATACTAAATTTTAAAATTTAAAACTTTAAATTTAAAAATTTAAAAATGTAAATACTAAATTTTAAAAATTTAATTATTAAAATTTTAAATTTAAAAATTTAAAAATTTAAAAATTTAAAAATTTAAATATTAAATTTTAAAAATTTAATTATTAAAACTTTAAATTTTAAAATTTAAAAATTTAAATCCTACATTTTAAAAATTTAATTATTAAAATTTTAAATTTAAAAATTTAAAAATTTAAATACTAAATTTTAAAAATTTAATTATTAAAACTTTAAATTATAAAATTTTAAATTTTAAATACTAAATTTTAGAAATTTAATTATTAAAACTTTAAATTTTAAAATTTAAAAATTTAAATTTTAAAATTTAAAAATTTAAATTTTAAAATTTAAAAATTTAAATACTAAATTTTAAAAATTTAATTATTAAAACTTTAAATTATAAAATTTTAAATTTTAAATACTAAATTTTAAAAATTTAATTATTAAAACTTTAAATTTTAGAATTTAAAAACTTAAATTTTAAAATTTAAAAATTTAAATACTAAATTTTAAAAATTTATTTACTAAACCTTTAAATTTTAAAAGTTAAAAATTTAAATACTAAATTTTAAAATTTAAAAATTTAAATTTCAAAATTTCAAAATTTATATACTAAATTTTATAAATTTAATTACTAAACCTTTAAATTTTAAAATTTAAAAATTTAAATACTAAATTTTAAAATTTAAAACTTTAAATTTAAAAATTTAAAAATTTAAATACTAAATTTTAAAAATTTAATTATTAAAATTTTAAATTTAAAAATTTAAATATTAAATTTAAAAAATTTAATTATTAAAACTTTAAATTTTAAAATTTAAAAATTTAAATCCTAAATTTTAAAAATTTAATTATTAAAATTTTAAATTTAAAAATTTAAAAATTTAAATACTAAATTTTTAAAAATTTAATTATTAAAACTTTAAATTTTAAAATTTAAAAATTTAAAAATTCAAATATTAAATTTTAAAAATTTAATTATTAAAACTTTAAATTTTAAAATTTAAATACTAAATTTTAAAAATTTAATTATTAAAACTTTAAATTTTAAAATTTAAAAATTTAAATACTAAATTTTAAAAATTTAATTATTAAAACTTTAAATTATAAAATTTTAAATTTTAAATACTAAATTTTAAAAATTTAATTATTAAAACTTTAAATTTTAGAATTTAAATACTAAAATTTAAAAATTTAATTATTAAAATTTTAAATTTTAAAATTTAAAAATTTAAATACTAAATTTTAAAAATTTAATTATTAAAACTTTCAATTATAAAATTTTAAATTTTAAATACTAAATTTTAAAAATTTAATTATTAAAACTTTAAATTTTAAAATTTAAATACTAAATTTTAAAAATTTAAATATTAAAACTTTAAATTTTAAAATTTAAAAATTAAAATACTTAATTTTAAAAATTTAATTATTAAAACTTTAAATTTTAAGATTTAAAAATTTAAAAATTTAAAAACTAAATTTTAAAAATTTAATTATTAAAACTTTAAATTATAAAATTTTAAATTTTAAATACTAAATTTTAAAAATTTAATTATTAAAACTTTAAATTTTAGAATTTAAAAACTTAAATTTTAAAATTTAAAAATTTAAATACTAAATTTTAAAAATTTAATTACTAAACCTTTAAATTTTAAAAGTTAAAAATTTAAATAATAAATTTTAAAATTTAAAAATTTAAATTTCAAAATTTAAAAATTTAAATACTAAATTTTAAAAATTTAATTATTAAAACTCTAAATTTTAGAATTTAAAAATTTTAATTTTAAAATTTAAAAATTAAATACTAAATTTTAAAAATTTAATTATTAAAACTTTAAATTTTAAAATTTAAAAATTTAAAAATTTAAATACTAAATTTTTAAAATTTAATTATTAAAACTTTAAATTATAAAATTTTAAATTTTAAATACTAAATTTTAAAAATTTAATTATTAAAACTTTAAATTTTAGAAATTAAAAACTTAAATTTTAGAATTTAAAAATTTAAATTTTAAAATTTTAAAATTAAATACTAAATTTTATAAATTTAATTACTAAACCTTTAAATTTTAAAATTTAAAAATTTAAATACTAAATTTTAAAATTTAAAACTTTAAATTTTAAAATTTAAATACTAAATTTTAAAAATTTAAATATTAAAACTTTAAATTTTAAAATTTAAAAATTAAAATACTTAATTTTAAAAATTTAATTATTAAAACTTTAAATTTTAAGATTTAAAAATTTAAAAATTTAAAAACTAAATTTTAAAAATTTAATTATTAAAACTTTAAATTATAAAATTTTAAATTTTAAATACTAAATTTTAAAAATTTAATTATTAAAACTTTAAATTTTAGAATTTAAAAACTTAAATTTTAAAATTTAAAAATTTAAATACTAAATTTTAAAAATTTAATTACTAAACCTTTAAATTTTAAAAGTTAAAAATTTAAATAATAAATTTTAAAATTTAAAAATTTAAATTTCAAAATTTAAAAATTTAAATACTAAATTTTAAAAATTTAATTATTAAAACTCTAAATTTTAGAAGTTAAAAATTTTAATTTTAAAATTTAAAAATTAAATACTAAATTTTAAAAATTTAATTATTAAAACTTTAAATTTTAAAATTTAAAAATTTAAAAATTTAAATACTAAATTTTAAAAATTTAATTATTAAAACTTTAAATTATAAAATTTTAAATTTTAAATACTAAATTTTAAAAATTTAATTATTAAAACTTTAAATTTTAGAAATTAAAAACTTAAATTTTAGAATTTAAAAATTTAAATTTTAAAATTTTAAAATTAAATACTAAATTTTATAAATTTAATTACTAAACCTTTAAATTTTAAAATTTAAATACTAAATTTTAAAATTTAAAACTTTAAATTTAAAAATTTAAAAATTTAAATACTAAATTTTAAAAATATAATTATTAAAATTCTAAATTTAAAAATTTAAAAATTTAAATATTAAATTTTAAAAATTTAATTATTAAAACTTTAAATTTTAAAATATAAAAATTTAAATTCTAAATTTTAAAAATTTAATTATTAAAATTTTAAATTTAAAAATTTAAAAATTTAAATACTAAATTTTAAAAATTTAATTATTAAAACTTTAAATTTTAAAATTTAAAAATTAAAAAATTCAAATACTAAATTTTAAAAATTTAATTATTAAAACTTTAAATTTTAAAATTTAAATACTAAATTTTAAATATTTAATTATTAAAACTTTAAATTTTAAAATTTAAAAATTTAAATACTAAATTTTAAAAATTTAATTATTAAAACTTTAAATTTTAAAATTTAAAAATTTAAAAATTTAAATACTAAATTTTAAAAATTTAATTATTAAAACTTTAAATTATAAAATTTTAAATTTTAAATATTAAATTTTAAAAATTTAATTATTAAAACTTTAAATTTTAAAATTTAAAAATTCAAATACTAAATTTTAAAATTTAAAAATTTAAATTTCAAAATTTAAAAATTTAAATTCTAAATTTTAAAAATTTAAATATTAAAACTCTAAATTTTAGATTTTAAAAATTTAAATTTTAAAATTTAAAAATTTAAATTTCAAAATTTAAAAATTAAAATCCTAAATTTTAAAAATTTAATTATTAAGACTCTAAATTTTAGATTTTAAAAATTTAAATTTTAAAATTTAAAAATTAAATACTAAATTTTAAAAATTTAATTACTAAACCTTTAAATTTTAAAATTTAAAAATTTAAATATTAAATTTTAAAATTTAAAACTTTAAATTTAAAAATTTATAAATTTAAATACCAAATTTTGAAAATTTAATTATTAAAATTTTAAATTTAAAAATTTAAAAATTTAAATACTAAATTTTAAAAATTTAATTATTAAAACTTTAAATTTTAAAATTTAAAAATTTAAATTCTAAATTTTAAAAATTTAATTATTAAAATTTTAAATTTAAAAATTTAAAAATTTAAATACTTAATTTTAAAAATTTAATTATTAAAACTTTAAATTTTAAAATTTAAAAATTTAAAAATTCAAATACTAAATTTTAAAAATTTAATTATTAAAACTTTAAATTTTAGAATTTAAAAACTTAAATTTTAAAATTTAAAAATTTAAATACTAAATTTTAAAAATTTAATTATTAAAACTTTAAATTTTAAAATTTAAAAATTTAAATACTAAATTTTAAAAATTTAATTATTAAAACTTTAAATTATAAAATATTAAATTTTAAATACTAAATTTTAAAAATTTAATTATTAAAACTTTAAATTTTAAAATTTAAAAATTTAAATTTTAAAATTTAAAAATTTAAATACTAAATTTTAAAAATTTAAATATTAAAACTTTAAATTTTAAAATTTAAAAATTCAAATACTAAATTTTAAAAATTTAATTATTAAAACTTTAAATTTTAAAATTTAAAAATATAAAAATTTAAATACTAAATTTTAAAAATTTAATTATTAAAACTCTAAATTTTAGATTTTAAAAATTTAAATTTTAAAATTTAAAAATTAAATACTAAATTTTAAACATTTAATTACTAAACCTTTAAATTTTAAAATATAAAAATTTAAATATTAAATTTTAAAATTTAAAACTTTAAATTTAAATATTTATAAATTTAGATACCAAATTTTGAAAATTTAATTATTAAAATTTTAAATTTAAAAATTTAAAAATTTAAATACTAAATTTTAAAAATTTAATTATTTAAACTTTAAATTTTAAAATTTAAAAATTTAAAAATTTAAATACTAAATTTTAAAAATTTAATTATTAAAACTTTAAATTATAAAATTTTAAATTTTAAATACTAAATTTTACAAATTTAATTATTAAAACTTTAAATTTTAGAATTTAAAAACTTAAATTTTAAAATTTAAAAATTTAAATTTTAAAATTTAAAAATTAAATACTAAATTTTATAAATTTAATTACTAAACCTTTAAATATTAAAATTTAAAAATTTAAATACAAAATTTTAAAATTTAAAACTTTAAATTTAAAAATTTAAAAATTTAAATACTAAATTTTAAAAATTTAATTATTACAACTTTAAATTTTAAAATTTAAAAATTTAAAAATTTAAATACTAAATTTTAAAAATTTAATTATTACAACTTTAAATTTTAAAATTTAAAAATTTAAAAATTTAAATACTAAATTTTAAAAATTTAATTATTAAAACTTTAAATTATAAAATTTTAAATTTTAAATACTAAATTTTAAAAATTTAATTACTAAACCTTTAAATTTTAAAAGTTAAAAATTTAAATACTAAATTTTAAAATTTAAAAATTTAAATACTAAATTTTAAAATTTAAAACTTTAAATTTAAAAATTTAAAAATTTAAATACTAAATTTTAAAAATATAATTATTAAAATTCTAAATTTAAAAATTTAAAAATTTAAATATTAAATTTTAAAAATTTAATTATTAAAACTTTAAATTTTAAAATTTAAAAATTTAAATTCTAAATTTTAAAAATTTAATTATTAAAATTTTAAATTTAAAAATTTAAAAATTTATATACTAAATTTTAAAAATTTAATTATTAAAACTTTAAATTTTAAAATTTAAAAATTTAAATTTTAAAATTTAAAAATTTAAATTTTAAAATTTAAAAATTTAAATACTAAATTTTAAAAATTTAAATATTAAAACTTTAAATTTTAAAATTTAAAAATTCAAATACTAAATTTTAAAAATTTAATTATTAAAACTTTAAATTTTAAAATTTAAAAATATAAAAATTTAAATAATAAATTTTAAAAATTTAATTATTAAAACTTTAAATTATAAAATTTTAAATTTTATATACTAAATTTTAAAAATTTAATTATTAAAACTTTAAATTTTAGAATTTAAAAACTTAAATTTTAAAATTTAAAAATTTAAATACTAAATTTTAAAGATTTAATTACTAAACCTTTAAATTTTAAAAGGTAAAATTTAAATACTAAATTTTAAAATTTAATTATTAAAACTCTAAATTTTAGATTTTAAAAATTTAAATTTTAAAATTTAAAAATTAAATACTAAATTTTAAAAATTTAATTACTAAACCTTTAAATTTTAAAATTTAAAAATTTAAATATTAAATTTTAAAATTTAAAACTTTAAATTTAAAAATTTATAAATTTAAATACCAAATTTTGAAAATTTAATTATTAAAATTTTAAGTTTAAAAATTTAAAAATTTAAAAATTTAAATACTAAATTTTAAAAATTTAATTATTAAAACTTTAAATTTTAAAATTTAAAAATTTAAAAATTTAAATACTAAATTTTAAACATTTAATTATTAAAACTTTAAATTATAAAATTTTAAATTTTAAATACTAAATTTTAAAAATTTAATTATTAAAACTTTAAATTTTAGAATTTAAAAATTTAAATTTTAAAATTTAAAAATTAAATACTAAATTTTATAAATTTAATTACTAAACCTTTAAATTTTAAAATTTAAAAATTTAAATACTAAATTTTAAAATTTAAAACTTTAAATTTAAAAATTTAAAAATTTAAATACTAAATTTTAAAATTTAAAACTTTAAATTTAAAAATTTAAAAATTTAAATACTAAATTTTAAAAATTTAATTATTACAACTTTAAATTTTAAAATTTAAAAATTTAAAAATTTAAATACTAAATTTTAAAAATTTAATTATTAAAACTTTAAATTATAAAATTTTAAATTTTAAATACTAAATTTTAAAAATTTAATTACTAAACCTTTAAATTTTAAAAGTTAAAAATTTAAATAATAAATTTTAAAATTTAAAAATTTAAATACTAAATTTTAAAATTTAAAACTTTAAATTTAAAAATTTAAAAATTTAAATACTAAATTTTAAAAATATAATTATTAAAATTCTAAATTTAAAAATTTAAAAATTTAAATATTAAATTTTAAAAATTTAATTATTAAAACTTTAAATTTTAAAATTTAAAAATTTAAATTCTAAATTTTAAAAATTTAATTATTAAAATTTTAAATTTAAAAATTTAAAAATTTAAATACTAAATTTTAAAAATTTAATTATTAAAACTTTAAATTTTAAAATTTAAAAATTCAAATACTAAATTTTAAAAATTTAATTATTAAAACTTTAAATTTTAAAATTTAAAAATTTAAAAATTTAAATACTAAATTTTAAAAATTTAATTATTAAAACTTTAAATTTTAAAATTTAAATACTAAATTTTAAAAATTTAATTATTAAAACTTTAAATTATAAAATTTAAAAATTTAAAAATTTAAATACTACATTTTAAAAATTTAATTATTAAAACTTTAAATTATAAAATTTTAAATTTTAAATACTAAATTTTAAAAATTTAATTATTAAAATTTTAAATTTTAGAATTTAAAAACTTAAATTTTAAAATTTAAAAATTTAAATACTAAATTTTAAAAATTTAATTATTAAAACTTTAAATTTTAAAATTTAAAAATTTAAATACTAAATTTTAAAAATTTAATTATTAAAACTTTAAATTATAAAATTTTAAATTTTAAATACTAAATTTTAAAAATTTAATTATTAAAACTTTAAATTTTAAAATTTAAAAATTTAAATTTTAAAATTTAAAAATTTAAATACTAAATTTTAAAAATTTAAATATTAAAACTTTAAATTTTAAAATTTAAAAATTCAAATACTAAATTTTAAAAATTTAATTATTAAAACTTTAAATTTTAAAATTTAAAAATATAAAAATTTAAATACTAAATTTTAAAAATTTAATTATTAAAACTTTAAATTATAAAATTTTAAATTTTAAATACTAAATTTTAAAAATTTAATTATTAAAACTTTAAATTTTAGAATTTAAAAACTTAAATTTTAAAATTTAAAAATTTAAATAATAAATTTTAAAGATTTAATTACTAAACCTTTAAATTTTAAAAGGTAAAATTTAAATACTAAATTTTAAAATTTAAAAATTTAAATTTCAAAATTTAAAAATTTAAATACTAAATTTTAAAAATTTAATTATTAAAACTCTAAATTTTAGATTTTAAAAATTTAAATTTTAAAATTTAAAAATTAAATACTAAATTTTAAACATTTAATTACTAAACCTTTAAATTTTAAAATATAAAAATTTAAATATTAAATTTTAAAATTTAAAACTTTAAATTTAAAAATTTATAAATTTAGATACCAAATTTTGAAAATTTAATTATTAAAATTTTAAATTTAAAAATTTAAAAATTTAAATACTAAATTTTAAAAATTTAATTATTTAAACTTTAAATTTTAAAATTTAAAAATTTAAAAATTTAAATACTAAATTTTAAAAATTTAATTATTAAAACTTTAAATTATAAAATTTTAAATTTTAAATACTAAATTTTACAAATTTAATTATTAAAACTTTAAATTTTAGAATTTAAAAACTTAAATTTTAAAATTTAAAAATTTAAATTTTAAAATTTAAAAATTAAATACTAAATTTTATAAATTTAATTACTAAACCTTTAAATATTAAAATTTAAAAATTTAAATACAAAATTTTAAAATTTAAAACTTTAAATTTAAAAATTTAAAAATTTAAATACTAAATTTTAAAAATTTAATTATTACAACTTTAAATTTTAAAATTTAAAAATTTAAAAATTTAAATACTAAATTTTAAAAATTTAATTATTACAACTTTAAATTTTAAAATTTAAAAATTTAAAAATTTAAATACTAAATTTTAAAAATTTAATTATTAAAACTTTAAATTATAAAATTTTAAATTTTAAATACTAAATTTTAAAAATTTAATTACTAAACCTTTAAATTTTAAAAGTTAAAAATTTAAATACTAAATTTTAAAATTTAAAAATTTAAATACTAAATTTTAAAATTTAAAACTTTAAATTTAAAAATTTAAAAATTTAAATACCAAATTTTAAAAATATAATTATTAAAATTCTAAATTTAAAAATTTAAAAATTTAAATATTAAATTTTAAAAATTTAATTATTAAAACTTTAAATTTTAAAATTTAAAAATTTAAATTCTAAATTTTAAAAATTTAATTATTAAAATTTTAAATTTAAAAATTTAAAAATTTATATACTAAATTTTAAAAATTTAATTATTAAAACTTTAAATTTTAAAATTTAAAAATTTAAATTTTAAAATTTAAAAATTTAAATTTTAAAATTTAAAAATTTAAATACTAAATTTTAAAAATTTAAATATTAAAACTTTAAATTTTAAAATTTAAAAATTCAAATACTAAATTTTAAAAATTTAATTATTAAAACTTTAAATTTTAAAATTTAAAAATATAAAAATTTAAATAATAAATTTTAAAAATTTAATTATTAAAACTTTAAATTATAAAATTTTAAATTTTATATACTAAATTTTAAAAATTTAATTATTAAAACTTTAAATTTTAGAATTTAAAAACTTAAATTTTAAAATTTAAAAATTTAAATACTAAATTTTAAAGATTTAATTACTAAACCTTTAAATTTTAAAAGGTAAAATTTAAATACTAAATTTTAAAATTTAATTATTAAAACTCTAAATTTTAGATTTTAAAAATTTAAATTTTAAAATTTAAAAATTAAATACTAAATTTTAAAAATTTAATTACTAAACCTTTAAATTTTAAAATTTAAAAATTTAAATATTAAATTTTAAAATTTAAAACTTTAAATTTAAAAATTTATAAATTTAAATACCAAATTTTGAAAATTTAATTATTAAAATTTTAAATTTAAAAATTTAAAAATTTAAAAATTTAAATACTAAATTTTAAATATTTAATTATTAAAACTTTAAATTTTAAAATTTAAAAATTTAAAAATTTAAATACTAAATTTTAAACATTTAATTATTAAAACTTTAAATTATAAAATTTTAAATTTTAAATACTAAATTTTAAAAATTTAATTATTAAAACTTTAAATTTTAGAATTTAAAAATTTAAATTTTAAAATTTAAAAATTAAATACTAAATTTTATAAATTTAATTACTAAACCTTTAAATTTTAAAATTTAAAAATTTAAATACTAAATTTTAAAATTTAAAACTTTAAATTTAAAAATTTAAAAATTTAAATACTAAATTTTAAAAATTTAATTATTACAACTTTAAATTTTAAAATTTAAAAATTTAAAAATTTAAATACTAAATTTTAAAAATTTAATTATTAAAACTTTAAATTATAAAATTTTAAATTTTAAATACTAAATTTTAAAAATTTAATTACTAAACCTTTAAATTTTAAAAGTTAAAAATTTAAATAATAAATTTTAAAATTTAAAAATTTAAATACTAAATTTTAAAATTTAAAACTTTAAATTTAAAAATTTAAAAATTTAAATACTAAATTTTAAAAATATAATTATTAAAATTCTAAATTTAAAAATTTAAAAATTTAAATATTAAATTTTAAAAATTTAATTATTAAAACTTTAAATTTTAAAATTTAAAAATTTAAATTCTAAATTTTAAAAATTTAATTATTAAAATTTTAAATTTAAAAATTTAAAAATTTAAATACTAAATTTTAAAAATTTAATTATTAAAACTTTAAATTTTAAAATTTAAAAATTCAAATACTAAATTTTAAAAATTTAATTATTAAAACTTTAAATTTTAAAATTTAAAAATTTAAAAATTTAAATACTAAATTTTAAAAATTTAATTATTAAAACTTTAAATTTTAAAATTTAAATACTAAATTTTAAAAATTTAATTATTAAAACTTTAAATTATAAAATTTAAAAATTTAAAAATTTAAATACTACATTTTAAAAATTTAATTATTAAAACTTTAAATTATAAAATTTTAAATTTTAAATACTAAATTTTAAAAATTTAATTATTAAAATTTTAAATTTTTGAATTTAAAAACTTAAATTTTAAAATTTAAAAATTTAAATACTAAATTTTAAAAATTTATTACTAAACCTTTAAATTTTAAAAGTTAAAAATTTAAATACTAAATTTTAAAATTTAAAAATTTAAATTTCAAAATTTAAAAATTTAAATACTAAATTTTAAAAATTTAATTATCAAAACTCTAAATTTTAGAATTTAAAAATTTAAATTTTAAAATTTAAAAATTAAATACTAAATTTTAAAAATTTAATTACTAAACCTTTAAATTTTAAAATTTAAAAATTTAAATACTAAATTTTAAAATTTAAAACTAAATTTAAAAATTTAAAAATTTAAATACCAAATTTTAAAAATTTAATTATTAAAATTTTAAATTTAAAAATTTAAATATTTAAATACCAAATTTTAAAAATTTAATTATTAAAACTTTAAATTTTAAAATTTAAAAATTTAAAAATTTAAATACTAAATATTAAAAATTTAAATATTAAATCTTTAAAGTTTAAAATTTAAAAATTCAAATACTAAATTTTAAAAATTTAATTATTAAAACTTTAAATTTTAAAATTTAAAAATTTAAATACTAAATTTTAAAAATTTAATTATTAAAACTTTAAATTATAAAATTTTAAATTTTAAATACTAAATTTTAAAAATTTAATTATTAAAACTTTAAATTTTAGAATTTAAAAACTTAAATTTTAAAATTTAAAAATTTAAATTTTAAAATTTAAAAATTTAAATACCAAATTTTAAAAATTTAATTATTAAAACTTTAAATTATAAAATTTTAAATTTTAAATACTAAATTTTAGAAATTTAATTATTAAAACTTTAAATTTTAAAATTTAAAAATTTAAATTTTAAAATTTAAAAATTTAAATTTTAAAATTTAAAAATTTAAATTTAAAAATTTAAATTTAAAAATTTAAAAATTTAAATACTAAATTTTAAAAATTTAAGTATTAAAACTTTAAATTATCAAATTTTAAATTTTAAATACTAAATTTTATAAATTTAATTATTAAAACTTTAAATTTTAGAATTTAAAAACTTAAATTTTAAAATTTAAAAATTTAAATACTAAATTTTAAAAATTTAATTACTAAACCTTTAAATTTTAAAAGTTAAAAATTTAAATAATAAATTTTAAAATTTAAAAATTTAAATTTCAAAATTTAAAAATTTAAATACTAAATTTTAAAAATTTAATTATTAAAACTCTAAATTTTAGAATTTAAAAATTTAAATTTTAAAATTTAATAATTAAATACTAAATTTTAAAAATTTAATTATTAAAACTTTAAATTTTAAAATTTAAAAATTCAAATACTAAATTTTAAAAATTTAATTATTAAAACTTTAAATTTTAAAATTTAAAAATTTAAAAATTTAAATACTAAATTTTAAAAATTTAATTATTAAAACTTTAAATTTTAAAATTTAAATACTAAATTTTAAAAATTTAATTATTAAAACTTTAAATTATAAAATTTAAAAATTTAAAAATTTAAATACTACATTTTAAAAATTTAATTATTAAAACTTTAAATTATAAAATTTTAAATTTTAAATACTAAATTTTAAAAATTTAATTATTAAAATTTTAAATTTTAGAATTTAAAAACTTAAATTTTAAAATTTAAAAATTTAAATACTAAATTTTAAAAATTTATTACTAAACCTTTAAATTTTAAAAGTTAAAAATTTAAATACTAAATTTTAAAATTTAAAAATTTAAATTTCAAAATTTAAAAATTTAAATACTAAATTTTAAAAATTTAATTATCAAAACTCTAAATTTTAGAATTTAAAAATTTAAATTTTAAAATTTAAAAATTAAATACTAAATTTTAAAAATTTAATTACTAAACCTTTAAATTTTAAAATTTAAAAATTTAAATACTAAATTTTAAAATTTAAAACTAAATTTAAAAATTTAAAAATTTAAATACCAAATTTTAAAAATTTAATTATTAAAATTTTAAATTTAAAAATTTAAATATTTAAATACTAAATTTTAAAAATTTAATTATTAAAACTTTAAATTTTAAAATTTAAAAATTTAAAAATTTAAATACTAAATTTTAAAAATTTAAATATTAAATCTTTAAATTTTAAAATTTAAAAATTCAAATACTAAATTTTAAAAATTTAATTATTAAAACTTTAAATTTTAAAATTTAAAAATTTAAATACTAAATTTTAAAAATTTAATTATTAAAACTTTAAATTATAAAATTTTAAATTTTAAATACTAAATTTTAAAAATTTAATTATTAAAACTTTAAATTTTAGAATTTAAAAACTTAAATTTTAAAATTTAAAAATTTAAATTTTAAAATTTAAAAATTTAAATACCAAATTTTAAAAATTTAATTATTAAAACTTTAAATTATAAAATTTTAAATTTTAAATACTAAATTTTAGAAATTTAATTATTAAAACTTTAAATTTTAAAATTTAAAAATTTAAATTTTAAAATTTAAAAATTTAAATTTTAAAATTTAAAAATTTAAATTTAAAAATTTAAATTTAAAAATTTAAAAATTTAAATACTAAATTTTAAAAATTTAAGTATTAAAACTTTAAATTATCAAATTTTAAATTTTAAATACTAAATTTTATAAATTTAATTATTAAAACTTTAAATTTTAGAATTTAAAAACTTAAATTTTAAAATTTAAAAATTTAAATACTAAATTTTAAAAATTTAATTACTAAACCTTTAAATTTTAATAGTTAAAAATTTAAATAATAAATTTTAAAATTTAAAAATTTAAATTTCAAAATTTAAAAATTTAAATACTAAATTTTAAAAATTTAATTATTAAAACTCTAAATTTTAGAATTTAAAAATTTAAATTTTAAAATTTAATAATTAAATACTAAATTTTATAAATTTAATTACCAAACCTTTAAATTTTAAAATTTAAAAATTTAAATACTAAATTTTAAAATTTAAAACTTTAAATTTAAAAATTTAAAAATTTAAATACTAAATTTTAAAAATTTAATTATTAAAATTTTAAATTTAAAAATTTAAAAATTTAAAAATTTAAATATTAAATTTTAAAAATTTAATTATTAAAACTTTAAATTTTAAAACTTAAAAATTTAAATCCTACATTTTAAAAATTTAATTATTAAAATTTTAAATTTTAAAATTTAAAAATTTAAATTTTAAAATTTAAAAATTTAAATTTTAAAATTTAAAAATTTAAATACTAAATTTTAAAAATTTAATTATTAAAACTTTAAATTATAAAATTTTAAATTTTAAATAATAAATTTTAAAAATTTAATTATTAAAACTTTAAATTTTAGAATTTAAAAACTTAAATTTTAAAATTTAAAAATTTAAATACTAAATTTTAAAAATTTAATTACTAAACCTTTAAATTTTAAAAGTTAAAAATTTAAATACTAAATTTTAAAATTTAAAAATTTCAATTTCAAAATTTAAAAATTTAAATACTAAATTTTATAAATTTAATTACTAAACCTTTAAATTTTAAAATTTAAAAATTTAAATACTAAATTTTAAAATTTAAAACTTTAAATTTAAAAATATAAAAATTTAAATACCAAATTTTAAAAATTTAATTATTAAAATTTTAAATTTAAAAATTTAAATATTAAATTTAAAAAATTTAATTATTAAAACTTTAAATTTTAAAATTTAAAAATTTAAATACTAAATTTTAAAAATTTAATTATTAAAACTTTAAATTATAAAATTTAAAAATTTAAAAATTTAAATACTACATTTTAAAAATTTAATTATTAAAACTTTAAATTATAAAATTTTAAATTTTAAATACTAAATTTTAAAAATTTAATTATTAAAATTTTAAATTTTAGAATTTAAAAACTTAAATTTTAAAATTTAAAAATTTAAATACTAAATTTTAAAAATTTATTACTAAACCTTTAAATTTTAAAAGTTAAAAATTTAAATACTAAATTTTAAAATTTAAAAATTTAAATTTCAAAATTTAAAAATTTAAATACTAAATTTTAAAAATTTAATTATCAAAACTCTAAATTTTAGAATTTAAAAATTTAAAATTTAAAATTTAAAAATTAAATACTAAATTTTAAAAATTTAATTACTAAACCTTTAAATTTTAAAATTTAAAAATTTAAATACTAAATTTTAAAATTTAAAACTAAATTTAAAAATTTAAAAATTTAAATACCAAATTTTAAAAATTTAATTATTAAAATTTTAAATTTAAAAATTTAAATATTTAAATACTAAATTTTAAAAATTTAATTATTAAAACTTTAAATTTTAAAATTTAAAAATTTAAAAATTTAAATACTAAATTTTAAAAATTTAATTATTAAAACTTTAAATTTTAAAATTTAAAAATTTAAAAATTTAAATACTAAATTTTAAAAATTTAAATATTAAATCTTTAAATTTTAAAATTTAAAAATTCAAATACTAAATTTTAAAAATTTAATTATTAAAACTTTAAATTTTAAAATTTTAAAATTTAAAAATTTAAATACTAAATTTTAAAAATTTAATTATTAAAACTTTAAATTTTAGAATTTAAAAACTTAAATTTTAAAATTTAAAAATTTAAATTTTAAAATTTAAAAATTTAAATACCAAATTTTAAAAATTTAATTATTAAAACTTTAAATTATAAAATTTTAAATTTTAAATACTAAATTTTAGAAATTTAATTATTAAAACTTTAAATTTTAAAATTTAAAAATTTAAATTTTAAAATTTAAAAATTTAAATTTTAAAATTTAAAAATTTAAATTTAAAAATTTAAATTTAAAAATTTAAAAATTTAAATACTAAATTTTAAAAATTTAAGTATTAAAACTTTAAATTATCAAATTTTAAATTTTAAATACTAAATTTTATAAATTTAATTATTAAAACTTTAAATTTTAGAATTTAAAAACTTAAATTTTAAAATATAAAAATTTAAATACTAAATTTTAAAAATTTAATTACTAAACCTTTAAATTTTAAAAGTTAAAAATTTAAATAATAAATTTTAAAATTTAAAAATTTAAATTTCAAAATTTAAAAATTTAAATACTAAATTTTAAAAATTTAATTATTAAAACTCTAAATTTTAGAATTTAAAAATTTAAATTTTAAAATTTAATAATTAAATACTAAATTTTATAAATTTAATTACCAAACCTTTAAATTTTAAAATTTAAAAATTTAAATACTAAATTTTAAAATTTAAAACTTTAAATTTAAAAATTTAAAAATTTAAATACTAAATTTTAAAAATTTAATTATTAAAATTTTAAATTTAAAAATTTAAAAATTTAAAAATTTAAATATTAAATTTTAAAAATTTAATTATTAAAACTTTAAATTTTAAAACTTAAAAATTTAAATCCTACATTTTAAAAATTTAATTATTAAAATTTTAAATTTTAAAATTTAAAAATTTAAATTTTAAAATTTAAAAATTTAAATTTTAAAATTTAAAAATTTAAATACTAAATTTTAAAAATTTAATTATTAAAACTTTAAATTATAAAATTTTAAATTTTAAATAATAAATTTTAAAAATTTAATTATTAAAACTTTAAATTTTAGAATTTAAAAACTTAAATTTTAAAATTTAAAAATTTAAATACTAAATTTTAAAAATTTAATTACTAAACCTTTAAATTTTAAAAGTTAAAAATTTAAATACTAAATTTTAAAATTTAAAAATTTAAATTTCAAAATTTAAAAATTTAAATACTAAATTTTATAAATTTAATTACTAAACCTTTAAATTTTAAAATTTAAAAATTTAAATACTAAATTTTAAAATTTAAAACTTTAAATTTAAAAATATAAAAATTTAAATACCAAATTTTAAAAATTTAATTATTAAAATTTTAAATTTAAAAATTTAAATATTAAATTTAAAAAATTTAATTATTAAAACTTTAAATTTTAAAATTTAAAAATTTAAATCCTAAATTTTAAAAATTTAATTATTAAAATTTTAAATTTAAAAATTTAAAAATTTATATACTAAATTTTTAAAAATTTAATTATTAAAACTTTAAATTTTAAAATTTAAAAATTTAAAAATTCAAATATTAAATTTTAAAAATTTAATTGTTAAAACTTTAAATTTTAAAATTTAAATACTAAATTTTAAAAATTTAATTATTAAAACTTTAAATTATAAAATTTTAAATTTTAAATACTAAATTTTAAAAATTTAATTATTAAAACTTTAAATTTTAGAATTTAAATACTAAATTTTAAAAATTTAATTATTAAAATTTTAAATTTTAAAATTTAAATACTAAATTTTAAAAATTTAAATATTAAAACTTTAAATTTTAAAATTTAAAAATTCAAATACTTAATTTTAAAAATTTAATTATTAAAACTTTAAATTTTAAGATTTAAAAATTTAAAAATTTAAAGACTAAATTTTAAAAATTTAATTATTAAAACTTTAAATTATAAAATTTTAAATTTTAAATACTAAATTTTAAAAATTTAATTATTAAAACTTTAAATTTTAAAATTTAAAAACTTAAATTGTAAAATTTAAAAATTTAAATATTAAATTTTAAAAATTTAATTACTAAACCTTTAAATTTTAAAAGTTAAAAATTTAAATAATAAATTTTAAAATTTAAAAATTTAAATTTCAAAATTTAAAAATTTAAATACTAAATTTTAAAAATTTAATTATTAAAACTCTAAATTTTAGAATTTAAAAATTTAAATTTTAAAATTTAAAAATTAAATACTAAATTTTAAAAATTTAATTACTAACCCTTTAAATTTTAAAATTTAAAAATTTAAATACTAAATTTTAAAAATTTAATTATTAAAACTTTAAATTTTAAAATTTAAAAATTTAAAAATTTAAATACTAAATTTTAAAAATTTAATTATTAAAACTTTAAATTATAAAATTTTAAACTTTAAATACTAAATTTTAAAAATTTAATTATTAAAACTTTAAATTTTAGAATTTAAAAACTTAAATTTTAAAATTTAAAAATTTAAATACTAAATTTTAAAAATTTAATTACTAAACCTTTAAACTTTAAAAGTTAAAAATTTAAATACTAAATTTTAAAATTTAAAAATTTAAATTTCAAAATTTCAAAATTTAAATACTAAATTTTAAAAAATTAATTATTAAAACTTTAAATTATAAAATTTTAAATTTTAAATACTAAATTTTAAAAATTTAATTATTAAAATTTTAAATTTTAGAATTTAAAAACTTAAATTTTAAAATTTAAAAATTTAAATACTAAATTTTAAAAATTTATTACTAAACCTTTAAATTTCAGAATTTAAAAATTTAAATACTAAATTTTAAAAATTTAATTACTAAACCTTTAAACTTTAAAAGTTAAAAATTTAAATACTAAATTTTAAAATTTAAAAATTTAAATTTCAAAATTTCAAAATTTAAATACTAAATTTTAAAAAATTAATTATTAAAACTTTAAATTATAAAATTTTAAATTTTAAATACTAAATTTTAAAAATTTAATTATTAAAATTTTAAATTTTAGAATTTAAAAACTTAAATTTTAAAATTTAAAAATTTAAATACTAAATTTTAAAAATTTATTACTAAACCTTTAAATTTCAGAATTTAAAAATTTAAATACTAAATTTTAAAATTTAAAAATTTAAATTTCAGAATTTAAAAATTTAAATACTAAATTTTAAAAATTTAATTATTAAAACTCTAAATTTTAGAATTTAAAAACTTAAATTTTAAAATTTAAAAATTTAAATACTATATTTTAAAAATTTATTACTAAACCTTTAAATTTTAAAATTTAAAAATTTAAATACTAAATTTTAAAATTTAAAATTAAATTTAAAAATTTAAAAATTTAAATAACAAATTTTAAAAATTTAAATATTAAAATTTTAAATTTAAATATTTAAATACCAAATTTTAAAAATTTAATTATTAAAACTTTAAATTTTAAAATTTAAAAATTTAAATTTAAAAATTTAAAAATTTAAATACTAAATTTTAAAAATTTAATTATTAAAACTTTAAATTATAAAATTTTAAATTTTAAATAATAAATTTTAAAAATTTAATTATTAAAACTTTAAATTTTAAAATTTAAAAATTTAAATTTTAAAATTTAAAAATTTAAATACTAAATTTTAAAATTTAAATATTAAAACTTTAAATTTTAAAATTTAAAAATTCAAATACTAAATTTTAAAAATTTAATTATTAAAACTTTAAATTTTAAAATTTAAAAATTTAAAAATTTAAATACTAAATTTTAAAAATTTAATTATTAAAACTATAAATTATAAAATTTTAAATTTTAAATACTAAATTTTAAAAATTTAATTATTAAAACTTTAAATTTTAGAATTTAAAAACTTAAATTTTAAAATTTAAAAATTTAAATACTAAATTATAAAAATTTAATTACTAAACCTTTAAATTTTAAAAGTTAAAAATTTAAATACTAAATTTTAAAATTTAAAAATTTAAATTTCAAAATTTAAAAATTTAAATACTAAATTTAAAATTTAAAACTTTAAATTTAAAAATTTAAAAATTTAAATACTAAATTTTAAAAATTTAATTATTAAAATTTTAAATTTAAAAATTTAAAAATTTAAATATTAAATTTTAAAAATTTAATTATTAAAACTTTAAATTTTAAAATTTAAAAATTTAAATCCTAAATTTTAAAAATTTAATTATTAAAATTTTAAATTTAAAAATTTAAAAATTTAAATACTAAATTTTAAAAATTTAATTATTAAAACTTTAAATTATAAAATTTTAAATTTTAAATACTAAATTTTAGAAATTTAATTATTAAAACTTTAAATTTTAAAATTTAAAAATTTAAATTTTAAAATTTAAAAATTTAAATACTAAATTTTAAAAATTTAATTATTAAAACTTTAAATTATAAAATTTTAAATTTTAAATACTAAATTTTAAAAATTTAATTATTAAAATTTTAAATTTTAAAATTTAAAAATTTAAAAATTCAAATACTAAATTTTAGAAATTTAATAATTAAAACTTTAAATTTTAAAATTTAAAAATTTAAATACTAAATTTTAAAATTTAAAACTTTAAATTTAAAAATTTAAAAATTTAAATCCTAAATTTTAAAAATTTAATTATTAAAATTTTAAATTTAAAAATTTAAAAATTTAAATACTAAATTTTAAAAATTAAATTACTAAACCTTTAAATTTTAAAAGTTAAAAATTTAAATACTAAATTTTAAAATTTAAAAATTTAAATTTCAAAATTTAATAATTTAAATACTAAATTTTATAAATTTAATTACTAAACCTTTAAATTTTAAAATTTTAAAATTTAAATACTAAATTTTAAAATTTAAAACTTTAAATTTAAAAATTTAAAAATTTAAATACTAAATTTTAAAAATTTAATTATTAAAATTTTAAATTTAAAAATTTAAAAATTTAAATATTAAATTTAAAAAATTTAATTATTAAAACTTTAAATTTTAAAATTTAAAAATTTAAATCCTAAATTTTAAAAATTTAATTATTAAAATTTTAAATTTAAAAATTTAAAAATTTAAATACTAAATTTTAAAAATTTAATTATTAAAACTTTAAATTTTAAAATTTAAAAATTTAAAAATTCAAATATTAAATTTTAAAAATTTAATTATTAAAACTTTAATTTTAAAATTTAAATACTAAATTTTAAAAATTTAATTATTAAAACTTTAAATTTTAAAATTTAAAAATTTAAATACCAAATTTTAAAATTTTAATTATTAAAATTTTAAATTTAAAAATTTAAATATTTAAATACTAAATTTTAAAAATTTAATTACTAAACCTTTAAACTTTAAAAGTTAAAAATTTAAATACTAAATTTTAAAAAATTAATTATTAAAACTTTAAATTATAAAATTTTAAATTTTAAATACTAAATTTTAAAAATTTAATTATTAAAATTTTAAATTTTAGAATTTAAAAACTTAAATTTTAAAATTTAAAAATTTAAATACTAAATTTTAAAAATTTATTACTAAACTTTTAAATTTTAAAAGTTAAAAATTTAAATACTAAATTTTAAAGTTTAAAAATTTAAATTTCAGAATTTAAAAATTTAAATACCAAATTTTAAAAATTTAATTATTAAAACTCTAAATTTTAGAATTTAAAAACTTAAATTTTAAAATTTAAAAATTTAAATACTAAATTTTAAAAATTTATTACTAAACCTTTAAATTTTAAAATTTAAAAATTTAAATACTAAATTTTAAAATTTAAAACTAAATTTAAAAATTTAAAAATTTAAATACCAAATTTTAAAAATTTAAATATTAAAATTTTAAATTTAAAAATTTAAATATTTAAATACCAAATTTTAAAAATTTAATTATTAAAACTTTAAATTTTAAAATTTAAAAATTTAAATCCTAAATTTTAAAAATTTAATTATTAAAATTTTAAATTTAAAAATTTAAAAATTTAAATACTAAATTTTAAAAATTTAATTATTAAAACTTTAAATTTTAAAATTTAAAAATTTAAAAATTCAAATATTAAATTTTAAAAATTTAATTATTAAAACTTTAAATTTTAAAATTTAAATACTAAATTTTAAAAATTTAATTATTAAAACTTTAAATTTTAAAATTTAAAAATTTAAATCCTAAATTTTAAAAATTTAATTATTAAAATTTTAAATTTAAAAATTTAAAAATTTAAATACTAAATTTTTAAAATTTAATTATTAAAACTTTAAATTATAAAATTTTAAATTTTAAATACTAAATTTTAGAAATTTAATTATTAAAACTTTAAATTTTAAAATTTAAAAATTTAAATTTTAAAATTTAAAAATTTAAATTTAAAAATTTAAATACTAAATTTTAAAAATTTAATTATTAAAATTTTAAATTTTAAAATTTAAAAATTTAAAAATTCAAATATTAAATTTTAGAAATTTAATAATTAAAACTTTAAATTTTAAAATTTAAAAATTTAAATACTAAATTTTAAAATTTAAAACTTTAAATTTAAAAATTTAAAAATTTAAATCCTAAATTTTAAAAATTTAATTATTAAAATTATAAATTTAAAAATTTAAAAATTTAAATACTAAATTTTAAAAATTAAATTACTAAACCTTTAAATTTTAAAAGTTAAAAATTTAAATACTAAATTTTAAAATTTAAAAATTTAAATTTCAAAATTTAAAAATTTAAATACTAAATTTTATAAATTTAATTACTAAACCTTTAAATTTTAAAATTTAAAAATTTAAGTACTAAATTTTAAAATTTAAAACTTTAAATTTAAAAATTTAAAAATTTAAATACTAAATTTTAAAAATTTAATTATTAAAATTTTAAATTTAAAAATTTAAAAATTTAAATATTAAATTTAAAAAATTTAATTATTAAAACTTTAAATTTTAAAATTTAAAAATTTAAATCCTAAATTTTAAAAATTTAATTATTAAAATTTTAAATTTAAAAATTTAAAAATTTAAATACTAAATTTTAAAAATTTAATTATTAAAACTTTAAATTTTAAAATTTAAAAATTTAAAAATTCAAATATTAAATTTTAAAAATTTAATTATTAAAACTTTAATTTTAAAATTTAAATACTAAATTTTAAAAATTTAATTATTAAAACTTTAAATTTTAAAATTTAAAAATTTAAATACCAAATTTTAAAATTTTAATTATTAAAATTTTAAATTTAAAAATTTAAATATTTAAATACTAAATTTTAAAAATTTAATTACTAAACCTTTAAACTTTAAAAGTTAAAAATTTAAATACTAAATTTTAAAAAATTAATTATTAAAACTTTAAATTATAAAATTTTAAATTTTAAATACTAAATTTTAAAAATTTAATTATTAAAATTTTAAATTTTAGAATTTAAAAACTTAAATTTTAAAATTTAAAAATTTAAATACTAAATTTTAAAAATTTATTACTAAACTTTTAAATTTTAAAAGTTAAAAATTTAAATACTAAATTTTAAAGTTTAAAAATTTAAATTTCAGAATTTAAAAATTTAAATACCAAATTTTAAAAATTTAATTATTAAAACTCTAAATTTTAGAATTTAAAAACTTAAATTTTAAAATTTAAAAATTTAAATACTAAATTTTAAAAATTTATTACTAAACCTTTAAATTTTAAAATTTAAAAATTTAAATACTAAATTTTAAAATTTAAAACTAAATTTAAAAATTTAAAAATTTAAATACCAAATTTTAAAAATTTAAATATTAAAATTTTAAATTTAAAAATTTAAATATATAAATACCAAATTTTAAAAATTTAATTATTAAAACTTTAAATTTTAAAATTTAAAAATTTAAATCCTAAATTTTAAAAATTTAATTATTAAAATTTTAAATTTAAAAATTTAAAAATTTAAATACTAAATTTTAAAAATTTAATTATTAAAACTTTAAATTTTAAAATTTAAAAATTTAAAAATTCAAATATTAAATTTTAAAAATTTAATTATTAAAACTTTAAATTTTAAAATTTAAATACTAAATTTTAAAAATTTAATTATTAAAACTTTAAATTTTAAAATTTAAAAATTTAAATACTAAATTTTAAAAATTTAATTATTAAAACTTTAAATTATAAAATTTTAAATTTTTAATACTAAATTTTAAAAATTTAATTATTAAAACTTTAAATTTTAAAATTTAAAAATTTAAAAATTTAAATACTAAATTTTAAAAATTTAATTATTAAAACTTTAAATTATAAAATTTTAAACTTTAAATACTAAATTTTAAAAATTTAATTATTAAAACTTTAAATTTTAGAATTTAAAAACTTAAATTTTAAAATTTAAAAATTTAAATACTAAATTTTAAAAATTTAATTACTAAACCTTTAAACTTTAAAAGTTAAAAATTTAAATACTAAATTTTAAAATTTAAAAATTTAAATTTCAAAATTTAAATACTAAATTTTAAAAAATTAATTATTAAAACTTTAAATTATAAAATTTTAAATTTTAAATACTAAATTTTAAAAATTTAATTATTAAAATTTTAAATTTTAGAATTTAAAAACTTAAATTTTAAAATTTAAAAATTTAAATACTAAATTTTAAAAATTTATTACTAAACCTTTAAATTTTAAAAGTTAAAAATTTAAATACTAAATTTTAAAATTTAAAAATTTAAATTTCAGAATTTAAAAATTTAAATACTAAATTTTAAAAATTTAATTATTAAAACTCTAAATTTTAGAATTTAAAAACTTAAATTTTAAAATTTAAAAATTTAAATACTAAATTTTAAAAATTTATTACTAAACCTTTAAATTTTAAAATTTAAAAATTTAAATACTAAATTTTAAAATTTAAAACTAAATTTAAAAATTTAAAAATTTAAATACCAAATTTTAAAAATTTAATTATTAAAATTTTAAATTTAAAAATTTAAATATTTAAATACTAAATTTTAAAAATTTAATTATTAAAACTTTAAATTTTAAAATTTAAAAATTTAAAAATTTAAATACTAAATTTTAAAAATTTAATTATTAAAACTTTAAATTATAAAATTTAAAATTTTAAATAATAAATTTTAAAAATTTAATTATTAAAACTTTAAATTTTAAAATTTAAAAATTTAAATACTAAATTTTAAAATTTAAATATTAAAACTTTAAATTTTAAAATTTAGAAATTCAAATACTAAATTTTAAAAATTTAATTATTAAAACTTTAAATTTTAAAATTTAAAAATTTAAAAATTTAAATACTAAATTTTAAAAATTTAATTATTAAAACTTTAAATTATAAAATTTTAAATTTTAAATACTAAATTTTAAAAATTTAATTATTAAAACTTTAAATTTTAGAATTTAAAAACTTAAATTTTAAAATTTAAAAATTTAAATAATAAATTTTAAAAATTTAATTACTAAACCATTAAATTTTAAAAGTTAAAAATTTAAATACTAAATTTTAAAATTTAAAAATTTAAATTTTAAAATTTGAAAATTTAAATACTAAATTTTAAAATTTAAAACTTTAAATTTAAAAATTTAAAAATTTAAATACTAAATTTTAAAAATTTAATTATTAAAATTTTAAATTTAAAAATTTAAAAATTTAAATATTAAATTTTAAAAATTTAATTATTAAAACTTTAAATGTTAAAATTTAAAAATTTAAATCCTAAATTTTAAAAATTTAATTATTAAAATTTTAAATTTAAAAATTTAAAAATTTAAATACTAAATTTTAAAAATTTAATTATTAAAACTTTAAATTATAAAATTTTAAATTTTAAATACTAAATTTTAGAAATTTAATTATTAAAATTTTAAATTTTAAAATTTAAAAATTTAAATTTTAAAATTTAAAAATTTATATTTTAAAATTTAAAAATTTAAATACTAAATTTTAAAAATTTAATTATTAAAACTTTAAATTATAAAATTTTAAATTTTAAATACTAAATTTAAAAATTTAATTATTAAAATTTTAAATTTTAAAATTTAAAAATTTAAAAATTCAAATACTAAATTTTAGAAATTTAATAATTAAAACTTTAAATTTTAAAATTTAAATACTAAATTTTAAAAATTTAATTATTAAAACTTTAAATTATAAAATTTTAAATTTTTAATACTAAATTTTAAAAATTTAATTATTAAAACTTTAAATTTTAAAATTTAAAAATTTAAAAATTTAAATACTAAATTTTAAAAATTTAATTATTAAAACTTTAAATTATAAAATTTTAAATTTTAAATACTAAATTTTAAAAATTTAATTATTAAAACTTTAAATTTTAAAATTTAAAAATTTAAATACTAAATTTTAAAAATTTAATTATTAAAACTTTAAATTATAAAATTTTAAATTTTTAATACTAAATTTTAAAAATTTAATTATTAAAACTTTAAATTTTAAAATTTAAAAATTTAAATTTTAAAATTTAAAAATTTAAATTTTAAAATTTAAAAATTTAAATACTAAATTTTAAAAATTTAATTATTAAAACTTTAAATTATAAAATTTTAAATTTTTAATACTAAATTTAAAAACTTTAATTATTAAAATTTTAAATTTAAAAATTTAAAAATTTAAATATTAAATTTTAAAAATTTAATTACTAAAACTTTAAATTTTAAAATTTAAAAATTAAAATCCTAAATTTTAAAAATTTAATTATTAAAATTTTAAATTTAAAAATTTAAAAATTTAAATATTAAATTTTAAAAATTTAATTACTAAAACTTTAAATTATAAAATTTAAAAATTTAAATACTAAATTTTAAAAATTTAATTATTAAAACTTTAAATTATAAAATTTTAAATTTTTAATACTAAATTTTAAAAATTTAATTATTAAAACTTTAAATTTTAAAATTTAAAAATTTAAAAATTTAAATACTAAATTTTAAAAATTTAATTATTAAAACTTTAAATTATAAAATTTTAAACTTTAAATACTAAATTTTAAAAATTTAATTATTAAAACTTTAAATTTTAGAATTTAAAAACTTAAATTTTAAAATTTAAAAATTTAAATACTAAATTTTAAAAATTTAATTACTAAACCTTTAAACTTTAAAAGTTAAAAATTTAAATACTAAATTTTAAAATTTAAAAATTTAAATTTCAAAATTTAAATACTAAATTTTAAAAAATTAATTATTAAAACTTTAAATTATAAAATTTTAAATTTTAAATACTAAATTTTAAAAATTTAATTATTAAAATTTTAAATTTTAGAATTTAAAAACTTAAATTTTAAAATTTAAAAATTTAAATACTAAATTTTAAAAATTTATTACTAAACCTTTAAATTTTAAAAGTTAAAAATTTAAATACTAAATTTTAAAATTTAAAAATTTAAATTTCAGAATTTAAAAATTTAAATACTAAATTTTAAAAATTTAATTATTAAAACTCTAAATTTTAGAATTTAAAAACTTAAATTTTAAAATTTAAAAATTTAAATACTAAATTTTAAAAATTTATTACTAAACCTTTAAATTTTAAAATTTAAAAATTTAAATACTAAATTTTAAAATTTAAAACTAAATTTAAAAATTTAAAAATTTAAATACCAAATTTTAAAAATTTAATTATTAAAATTTTAAATTTAAAAATTTAAATATTTAAATACTAAATTTTAAAAATTTAATTATTAAAACTTTAAATTTTAAAATTTAAAAATTTAAAAATTTAAATACTAAATTTTAAAAATTTAATTATTAAAACTTTAAATTATAAAATTTAAAATTTTAAATAATAAATTTTAAAAATTTAATTATTAAAACTTTAAATTTTAAAATTTAAAAATTTAAATACTAAATTTTAAAATTTAAATATTAAAACTTTAAATTTTAAAATTTAGAAATTCAAATACTAAATTTTAAAAATTTAATTATTAAAACTTTAAATTTTAAAATTTAAAAATTTAAAAATTTAAATACTAAATTTTAAAAATTTAATTATTAAAACTTTAAATTAAAAAATTTTAAATTTTAAATACTAAATTTTAAAAATTTAATTATTAAAACTTTAAATTTTAGAATTTAAAAACTTAAATTTTAAAATTTAAAAATTTAAATAATAAATTTTAAAAATTTAATTACTAAACCTTTAAATTTTAAAAGTTAAAAATTTAAATACTAAATTTTAAAATTTAAAAATTTAAATTTTAATATTTGAAAATTTAAATACTAAATTTTAAAATTTAAAACTTTAAATTTAAAAATTTAAAAATTTAAATACTAAATTTTAAAAATTTAATTATTAAAATTTTAAATTTAAAAATTTAAAAATTTAAATATTAAATTTTAAAAATTTAATTATTAAAACTTTAAATGTTAAAATTTAAAAATTTAAATCCTAAATTTTAAAAATTTAATTATTAAAATTTTAAATTTAAAAATTTAAAAATTTAAATACTAAATTTTAAAAATTTAATTATTAAAACTTTAAATTATAAAATTTTAAATTTTAAATACTAAATTTTAGAAATTTAATTATTAAAACTTTAAATTTTAAAATTTAAAAATTTAAATTTTAAAATTTAAAAATTTATATTTTAAAATTTAAAAATTTAAATACTAAATTTTAAAAATTTAATTATTAAAACTTTAAATTATAAAATTTTAAATTTTAAATACTAAATTTAAAAATTTAATTATTAAAATTTTAAATTTTAAAATTTAAAAATTTAAAAATTCAAATACTAAATTTTAGAAATTTAATAATTAAAACTTTAAATTTTAAAATTTAAATACCAAATTTTAAAAATTTAATTATTAAAACTTTAAATTATAAAATTTTAAATTTTTAATACTAAATTTTAAAAATTTAATTATTAAAACTTTAAATTTTAAAATTTAAAAATTTAAAAATTTAAATACTAAATTTTAAAAATTTAATTATTAAAACTTTAAATTATAAAATTTTAAATTTTAAATACTAAATTTTAAAAATTTAATTATTAAAACTTTAAATTTTAAAATTTAAAAATTTAAATACTAAATTTTAAAAATTTAATTATTAAAACTTTAAATTATAAAATTTTAAATTTTTAATACTAAATTTTAAAAATTTAATTATTAAAACTTTAAATTTTAAAATTTAAAAATTTAAAATTTAAAATTTAAAAATTTAAATTTTAAAATTTAAAAATTTAAATACTAAATTTTAAAAATTTAATTATTAAAACTTTAAATTATAAAATTTTAAATTTTTAATACTAAATTTAAAAACTTTAATTATTAAAATTTTAAATTTAAAAATTTAAAAATTTAAATATTAAATTTTAAAAATTTAATTACTAAAACTTTAAATTTTAAAATTTAAAAATTAAAATCCTAAATTTTAAAAATTTAATTATTAAAATTTTAAATTTAAAAATTTAAAAATTTAAATACTAAATTTTAAAAATTTAATTATTAAAACTTTAAATTTTAAAATTTAAAAATTTAAAAATTCAAATACTAAATTTTAAAAATTTAATAATTAAAACTTTAAATTTTAAAATTTAAATACTAAATTTTAAAAATTTAATTATTAAGATTTTAAATTTTAAAATTTAAAAATTTAAATACTAAATTTTAAAAATTTAATTATTAAAACTTTCAGTTATAAAATTTTAAATTTTAAATACTAAATTTTAAAAATTTAATTATTAAAACTTTAAATTTTAAAATTTAAAAATTTAAATTTTAAAATTTAAAAGTTTAAATTTTTAAATTTAAAAATTTAAATACTAAATTTTAAAAATTTAAATATTAAAACTTTAAATTTTAAAATTTAAAAATTCAAATACTAAATTTTAAAAATTTAATTATTAAAACTTTAAATTTTAAAATTTAAAAATTTAAAAATTTAAAAACTAAATTTTAAAAATTTAATTATTGAAACTTTAAATTATAAAATTTTAAATTTTAAATACTAAATTTTAAAAATTTAATTATTAAAATTTTAAATTATAAAATTTAAAATTTTAAATAATAAATTTTAAAAATTTAATTATTAAAACTTTAAATTTTAAAATTTAAAAATTTAAATACTAAATTTTAAAATTTAAATATTAAAACTTTAAATTTTAAAATTTAGAAATTCAAATACTAAATTTTAAAAATTTAATTATTAAAACTTTAAATTTTAAAATTTAAAAATTTAAAAATTTAAATACTAAATTTTAAAAATTTAATTATTAAAACTTTAAATTATAAAATTAAAGAATTTAAAAACTTAAATTTTAAAATTTAAAAATTTAAATACTAAATTTTAAAAATTTATTACTAAACCTTTAAATTTTAAAAGTTAAAAATTTAAATACTAAATTTTAAAATTTAAAAATTTAAATTTCAGAATTTAAAAATTTAAATACTAAAGTTTAAAAATTTAATTATTAAAACTCTAAATTTTAGAATTTAAAAACTTAAATTTTAAAATTTAAAAATTTAAATACTAAATTTTAAAAATTTATTACTAAACCTTTAAATTTTAAAATTTAAAAATTTAAATACTAAATTTTAAAATTTAAAACTAAATTTAAAAATTTAAAAATTTAAATACCAAATTTTAAAAATTTAAATATTAAAATTTTAAATTTAAAAATTTAAATATTTAAATACCAAATTTTAAAAATTTAATTATTAAAACTTTAAATTTTAAAATTTAAAAATTTAAATCCTAAATTTTAAAAATTTAATTATTAAAATTTTAAATTTAAAAATTTAAAAATTTAAATACTAAATTTTAAAAATTTAATTATTAAAACTTTAAATTTTAAAATTTAAAAATTTAAAAATTCAAATATTAAATTTTAAAAATTTAATTATTAAAACTTTAAATTTTAAAATTTAAATACTAAATTTTAAAAATTTAATTATTAAAACTTTAAATTTTAAAATTTAAAAATTTAAATACTAAATTTTAAAAATTTAATTATTAAAACTTTAAATTATAAAATTTTAAATTTTTAATACTAAATTTTAAAAATTTAATTATTAAAACTTTAAATTTTAAAATTTAAAAATTTAAAAATTTAAATACTAAATTTTAAAAATTTAATTATTAAAACTTTAAATTATAAAATTTTAAACTTTAAATACTAAATTTTAAAAATTTAATTATTAAAACTTTAAATTTTAGAATTTAAAAACTTAAATTTTAAAATTTAAAAATTTAAATACTAAATTTTAAAAATTTAATTACTAAACCTTTAAACTTTAAAAGTTAAAAATTTAAATACTAAATTATAAAATTTAAAAATTTAAATTTCAAAATTTAAATACTAAATTTTAAAAAATTAATTATTAAAACTTTAAATTATAAAATTTTAAATTTTAAATACTAAATTTTAAAAATTTAATTATTAAAATTTTAAATTTTAGAATTTAAAAACTTAAATTTTAAAATTTAAAAATTTAAATACTAAATTTTAAAAATTTATTACTAAACATTTAAATTTTAAAAGTTAAAAATTTAAATACTAAATTTTAAAATTTAAAAATTTAAATTTCAGAATTTAAAAATTTAAATACTAAATTTTAAAAATTTAATTATTAAAACTCTAAATTTTAGAATTTAAAAACTTAAATTTTAAAATTTAAAAATTTAAATACTAAATTTTAAAAATTTATTACTAAACCTTTAAATTTTAAAATTTAAAAATTTAAATACTAAATTTTAAAATTTAAAACTAAATTTAAAAATTTAAAAATTTAAATACCAAATTTTAAAAATTTAATTTTTAAAATTTTAAATTTAAAAATTTAAATATTTAAATACTAAATTTTAAAAATTTAATTATTAAAATTTTAAATTTTAAAATTTAAAAATTTAAAAATTTAAATACTAAATTTTAAAAATTTAATTATTAAAACTTTAAATTATAAAATTTAAAATTTTAAATAATAAATTTTAAAAATTTAATTATTAAAACTTTAAATTTTAAAATTTAAAAATTTAAATACTAAATTTTAAAATTTAAATATTAAAACTTTAAATTTTAAAATTTAGAAATTCAAATACTAAATTTTAAAAATTTAATTATTAAAACTTTAAATTTTAAAATTTAAAAATTTAAAAATTTAAATACTAAATTTTAAAAATTTAATTATTAAAACTTTAAATTATAAAATTTTAAATTTTAAATATTAAATTTTAAAAATTTAATTATTAAAACTTTAAATTTTAGAATTTAAAAACTTAAATTTTAAAATTTAAAAATTTAAATAATAAATTTTAAAAATTTAATTACTAAACCTTTAAATTTTAAAAGTTAAAAATTTAAATACTAAATTTTAAAATTTAAAAATTTAAATTTTAAAATTTAAAAATTTAAATACTAAATTTTAAAATTTAAAACTTTAAATTTAAAAATTTAAAATTTTAAATACTAAATTTTAAAAATTTAATTATTAAAATTTTAAATTTAAAAATTTAAAAATTTAAATATTAAATTTTAAAAATTTAATTATTAAAACTTTAAATTTTAAAATTTAAAAATTTAAATCCTAAATTTTAAAAATTTAACTATTAAAATTTTAAATTTAAAAATTTAAAAATTTAAATACTAAATTTTAAAAATTTAATTATTAAAACTTTAAATTATAAAATTTTAAATTTTAAATACTAAATTTTAGAAATTTAATTATTAAAACTTTAAATTTTAAAATTTAAAAATTTAAATTTTAAAATTTAAAAATTTATATTTTAAAATTTAAAAATTTAAATACTAAATTTTAAAAATTTAATTATTAAAACTTTAAATTATAAAATTTTAAATTTTAAATACTAAATTTTAAAAATTTAATTATTAAAATTTTAAATTTTAAAATTTAAAAATTTAAAAATTCAAATACTAAATTTTAGAAATTTAATAATTAAAACTATAAAATTTAAAAATTTAAATTTTAAAATTTAAAAATTTAAATTTTAAAATTTAAAAATTTAAATACTAAATTTTAAAAATTTAATTATTAAAACTTTAAATTATAAAATTTTAAATTTTAAATACTAAATTTTAAAAATTTAATTATTAAAACTTTAAATTTTAGAATTTAAAAACTTAAATTTAAAAATTTAAATTTCAGAATTTAAAAATTTAAATACTAAATTTCAAAAATTTAATTATTAAAACTCTAAATTTTAGAATTTAAAAACTTAAATTTTAAAATTTAAAAATTTAAATACTAAATTTTAAAAATTTATTACTAAACCTTTAAATTTTAAAATTTAAAAATTTAAATACTAAATTTTAAAATTTAAAAATTTAAATTTCAGAATTTAAAAATTTAAATACTAAATTTTAAAAATTTAATTATTAAAACTTTAAATTATAAAATTTTAAATTTTAAATACTAAATTTTAAAAATTTAATTATTAAAACTTTAAATTTTAAAATTTAAAAATTTAAATTTTAAAATTTAAAAATTTAAATACTAAATTTTAAAAATTTAAATATTAAAACTTTAAATTTTAAAATTTAAAAATTCAAATACTAAATTTTAAAAATTTAATTATTAAAACTTTAAATTTTAAAATTTAAAAATTTAAAAATTTAAATACTAAATTTTAAAAATTTAATTATTAAAGCTTTAAATTATAAAATTTTAAATTTTAAATACTAAATTTTAAAAATTTAATTATTAAAACTTTAAATTTTAGAATTTAAAAACTTAAATTTTAAAATTTAAAAATTTAAATACTAAATTTTAAAAATTTAATTACTAAACCTTTAAATTTTAAAAGTTAAAAATTTAAATACTAAATTTTAAAATTTAAAAATTTAAATTTCAAAATTTAAAAATTTGAATACTAAATTTTATAAATTTAATTACTAAACCTTTAAATTTTAAAATTTAAAAATTTAAATACTAAATTTTAAAATTTAAAACTTTAAATTTAAAAATTTAAAAATTTAAATACTAAATTTTAAAACTTTAGTTATTAAAATTTTAAATTTAAAAATTTAAAAATTTAAATATTTAAATACTAAATTTTAAAAATTTAATTACTAAACCTTTAAACTTTAAAAGTTAAAAATTTAAATACTAAATTTTAAAATTTAAAAATTTAAATTTCAAAATTTCAAAATTTAAATACTAAATTTTAAAAATTTAATTATTAAAACATTAAATTATAAAATTTTAAATTTTAAATACTAAATTTTAAAAATTTAATTATTAAAATTTTAAATTTTAGAATTTAAAAACTTAAATTTTAAAATTTAAAAATTTAAATACTAAATTTTAAAAATTTATTACTAAACCTTTAAATTTACAAAGTTAAAAATTTAAATATTAAATTTTAAAATTTAAAAATTTAAATTTCAGAATTTAAAAATTTAAATACTAAATTTCAAAAATTTAATTATTAAAACTCTAAATTTTAGAATTTAAAAACTTAAATTTTAAAATTTAAAAATTTAAATACTAAATTTTAAAAATTTATTACTAAACCTTTAAATTTTAAAATTTAAAAATTTAAATACTAAATTTTAAAATTTAAAAATTTAAATTTCAGAATTTAAAAATTTAAATACTAAATTTTAAAAATTTAATTATTAAAACTTTAAATTATAAAATTTTAAATTTTAAATACTAAATTTTAAAAATTTAATTATTAAAACTTTAAATTTTAAAATTTAAAAATTCAAATACTAAATTTTAAAAATTTAATTATTAAAACTTTAAATTTTAAAATTTAAAAATTTAAAAATTTAAATACTAAATTTTAAAAATTTAATTATTAAAACTTTAAATTATAAAATTTTAAATTTTAAATACTAAATTTTAAAAATTTAATTATTAAAACTTTAAATTTTAGAATTTAAAAACTTAAATTTTAAAATTTAAAAATATAAATACTAAATTTTAAAAATTTAATTACTAAACCTTTAAATTTTAAAAGTTAAAAATTTAAATACTAAATTTTAAAATTTAAAAATTTAAATTTCAAAATTTAAAAATTTGAATACTAAATTTTATAAATTTAATTACTAAACCTTTAAATTTTAAAATTTAAAAATTTAAATACTAAATTTTAAAATTTAAAACTTTAAATTTAAAAATTTAAAAATTTAAATACTAAATTTTAAAACTTTAGTTATAAAAATTTTAAATTTAAAAATTTAAAAATTTAAATATTAAATTTTAAAAATTTAATTATTAAAACTTTAAATTTTAAAATTTAAAAATTTAAAAATTTAAATACTAAATTTTAAAAATTTAATTATTAAAACTTTAAATTATAAAATTTTAAATTTTAAATACTAAATTTTAAAAATTTAATTATTAAAACTTTAAATTTTAGAATTTAAAAACTTAAATTTTAAAATTTAAAAATATAAATACTAAATTTTAAAAATTTAATTACTAAACCTTTAAATTTTAAAAGTTAAAAATTTAAATACTAAATTTTAAAATTTAAAAATTTAAATTTCAAAATTTAAAAATTTGAATACTAAATTTTATAAATTTAATTACTAAACCTTTAAATTTTAAAATTTAAAAATTTAAATACTAAATTTTAAAATTTAAAACTTTAAATTTAAAAATTTAAAAATTTAAATACTAAATTTTAAAACTTTAGTTATTAAAATTTTAAATTTAAAAATTTAAAAATTTAAATATTAAATTTTAAAAATTTAATTACTAAAACTTTAAATTTTAAAATTTAAAAATTTAAATCCTAAATTTTAAAAATTTAATTATTAAAATTTTAAATTTAAAAATTTAAAAATTTAAATACTAAATTTTAAAAATTTAATTATTAAAACTTTAAATTTTAAAATTTAAAAATTTAAAAATTCAAATACTAAATTTTAAAAATTTAATAATTAAAACTTTAAATTTTAAAATTTAAATACTAAATTTTAAAAATTTAATTATTAAGATTTTAAATTTTAAAATTTAAAAATTTAAATACCAAATTTTAAAAATTTAATTATTAAAACTTTCAGTTATAAAATTTTAAATTTTAAATACTAAATTTTAAAAATTTAATTATTAAAACTTTAAATTTTAAAATTTAAAAATTTAAATTTTAAAATTTAAAAGTTTAAAATTTTAAATTTAAAAATTTAAATACTAAATTTTAAAAATTTAAATATTAAAACTTTTAATTTTAAAATCAAATACTAAATTTTAAAAATTTAATTATTAAAACTTTAAATTTTAAAATTTAAAAATTTAAAAATTTAAAAACTAAATTTTAAAAATTTAATTATTAAACCTTTAAATTATAAAATTTTAAATTTTAAATACTAAATTTTAAAAATTTAATTATTAAAACTTTAAATTTTAGAATTTAAAAACTTAAATTTAAAAATTTAAATACTAAATTTTAAAAATTTAATTACTAAACCTTTAAATTTTAAAATTTAAAAATTTAAATACTAAATTTTAAAAATTTAATTATTAAAACTCTAAATTTTAGAATTTAAAAATTTAAATTTTAAAATTTAAAAATTAAATACTAAATTTTAAAAATTTAATTACTAAACCTTTAAATTTTAAAATTTAAAAATTTAAATACTAAATTTTAAAAATTTAATTATTAAAACTCTAAATTTTAGAATTTAAAAATTTAAATTTAAAAATTTAAAAATTTAAATACCAAATTTTAAAAATTTAATTATTAAAATTTTAAATTTAAAAATTTAAATATTTAAATACTAAATTTTAAAAATTTAATTATTAAAACTTTAAATTTTAAAATTTAAAAATTTAAAAATTTAAATACTAAATTTTAAAAATTTAATTACTAAACCTTTAAATTTTAAAATTTAAAAATTTAAATACTAAATTTTAAAAATTTAATTATTAAAACTTTCAGTTATAAAATTTTAAATTTTAAATACTAAATTTTAAAAATTTAGTTATTAAAACTTTAAATTTTAAAATTTAAAAATTTAAATTTTAAAATTTAAAAGTTTAAAATTTTAAATTTAAAAATTTAAATACTAAATTTTAAAAATTTAAATATTAAAACTTTTAATTTTAAAATCAAATACTAAATTTTAAAAATTTAATTATTAAAACTTTAAATTTTAAAATTTAAAAATTTAAAAATTTAAAAACTAAATTTTAAAAATTTAATTATTAAAACTTTAAATTATAAAATTTTAAATTTTAAATACTAAATTTTAAAAATTTAATTATTAAAACTTTAAATTTTAGAATTTAAAAACTTAAATTTAAAAATTTAAATACTAAATTTTAAAAATTTAATTACTAAACCTTTAAATTTTAAAATTTAAAAATTTAAATACTAAATTTTAAAAATTTAATTATTAAAACTCTAAATTTTAGAATTTAAAAATTTAAATTTTAAAATTTAAAAATTAAATACTAAATTTTAAAAATTTAATTACTAAACCTTTAAATTTTAAAATTTAAAAATTTAAATACTAAATTTTAAAAATTTAATTATTAAAACTCTAAATTTTAGAATTTAAAAATTTAAATTTAAAAATTTAAAAATTTAAATACCAAATTTTAAAAATTTAATTATTAAAATTTTAAATTTAAAAATTTAAATATTTAAATACTAAATTTTAAAAATTTAATTATTAAAACTTTAAATTTTAAAATTTAAAAATTTAAAAATTTAAATACTAAATTTTAAAAATTTAATTACTAAACCTTTAAATTTTAAAATTTAAAAATTTAAATACTAAATTTTAAAAATTTAATTATTAAAATTTTAAATTTTAGAATTTAAAAACTTAAATTTTAAAATTTAAAAATTTAAATACTAAATTTTAAAAATTTAATTACTAAACCTTTAAACTTTAAAAGTTAAAAATTTAAATACAAAATTTTAAAATTTAAAAATTTAAATTTCAGAATTTAAAAATTTAAATACTAAATTTTAAAAATTTAATTATTAAAACTTTAAATTATAAAATTTTAAATTTTAAATACTAAATTTTAAAAATTTAATTATTAAAACTTTAAATTTTAGAATTTAAAAACTTAAATTTTAAAATTTAAAAATTTAAATACTAAATTTTAAAATTTAAAACTTTAAATTTAAAAATTTATAAATTTAAATACCAAATTTTGAAAATTTAATTATTAAAATTTTAAATTTAAAAATTTAAAAATTTAAATACTAAATTTTAAAAATTTAATTATTAAAACTTTAAATTTTAAAATTTAAAAATTTAAATACTAAATTTTAAAAATTTAATTATTAAAACTTTAAATTATCAAATTTTAAATTTTAAATACTAAATTTTAAAAATTTAATTATTAAAACTATAAATTTTAGAATTTAAAAACTTAAATTTTAAAATTTAAAAATTTAAATACTAAATTTTAAAAATTTAATTACTAAACATTTAAATTTTAAAAGTTAAAAATTTAAATACTAAATTTTAAAATTTAAAACTTTAAATTTAAAAATTTATAAATTTAAATACCAAATTTTGAAAATTTAATTATTAAAATTTTAAATTTAAAAATTTAAAAATTTAAATACTAAATTTTAAAAATTTAATTATTAAAACTTTAAATTTTAAAATTTAAAAATTCAAATACTAAATTTTAAAAATTTAATTATTAAAACTTTAAATTTTAAAATTTAAAAATTTAAAAATTTAAATTCTAAATTTTAAAAATTTAATTATTAAAACTTTAAATTATAAAATTTTAAATTTTAAATACTAAATTTTAAAAATTTAATTATTAAAACTTTAAATTTTAGAATTTAAAAACTTAAATTTTAAAATTTAAAAATTTAAATACTAAATTTTAAAAATTTAATTACTAAACCTTTAAACTTTAAAAGTTAAAAATTTAAATACTAAATTTTAAAATTTAAAAATTTAAATTTCAAAATTTCAAAATTTAAATATTAAATTTTAAAAATTTAATTATTAAAACTCTAAATTTTAGAATTTAAAAATTTAAATTTAAAAATTTAAATACCAAATTTTAAAAATTTAATTATTAAAATTTTAAACTTAAAAATTTAAATATTTAAATACTAAATTTTAAAAATTTAATTATTAAAACTTTAAATTTTAAAATTTAAAAATTTAAATATTTAAATACTAAATTTTAAAAATTTAATTACTAAACCTTTAAACTTTAAAAGTTAAAAATTTAAATTCTAAATTTTAAAATTTAAAAATTTAAATTTCAGAATTTAAAAATTTAAATACTAAATTTTAAAAATTTAATTATTAAAACTTTAAATTATAAAATTTTAAATTTTAAATACTAAATTTTAAAAATTTAATTATTAAAACTTTAAATTTTAAAATTTAAAAATTTAAATTTTAAAATTTAAAAATTTAAATACTAAATTTTAAAAATTTAAATATTAAAACTTTAAATTTTAAAATTTAAAAATTCAAATACTAACTTTTAAAAATTTAATTATTAAAACTTTAAATTTTAAAATTTAAAAATTTAAAAATTTAAATACTAAATTTTAAAAATTTAATTATTAAAACTTTAAATTATAAAATTTTAAATTTTAAATACTAAATTTTAAAAATTTAATTATTAAAACTTTAAATTTTAGAATTTAAAAACTTAAATTTTAAAATTTAAAAATTTAAATACTAAATTTTAAAATTTAAAACTTTAAATTTAAAAATTTATAAATTTAAATACCAAATTATGAAAATTTAATTATTAAAATTTTAAATTTAAAAATTTAAAAATTTAAATACTAAATTTTAAAAATTTAATTATTAAAACTTCAAATTTTAAAATTTAAAGATTTAAATACTAAATTTTAAAAATTTAATTATTAAAACTTTAAATTATCAAATTTTAAATTTTAAATACTAAATTTTAAAAATTTAATTATTAAAACTTTAAATTTTAGAATTTAAAAACTTAAATTTTAAAATTTAAAAATTTAAATACTAAATTTTAAAAATTTAATTACTAAACCTTTAAATTTTAAAAGTTAAAAATTTAAATACTAAATTTTAAAATTTAAAAATTTAAATTTCAAAATTTAAAAATTTGAATAGTAAATTTTATAAATTTAATTACTAAACCTTTAAATTTTAAAATTTAAAAATTTAAATACTAAATTTTAAAATTTAAAACTTTAAATTTAAAAATTTAAAAATTTAAATACTAAATTTTAAAACTTTAATTATTAAAATTTTAAATTTAAAAATTTAAAAATTTAAATATTAAATTTTAAAAATTTAATTACTAAAACTTTAAATTTTAAAATTTAAAAATTCAAATACTAAATTTTAAAAATTTAATTATTAAAACTTTAAATTTTAAAATTTAAAAATTTAAAAATTTAAAAACTAAATTTTAAAAATTTAATTATTAAAACTTTAAATTATAAAATTTTAAATTTTAAATAATAAATTTTAAAAATTTAATTATTAAAACTTTAAATTTTAGAATTTAAAAACTTAAATTTAAAAATTTAAATACTAAATTTTAAAAATTTAATTACTAAACCTTTAAATTTTAAAATTTAAAAATTTAAATCCTAAATTTTAAAAATTTAATTATTAAAATTTTAAATTTAAAAATTTAAAAATTTAAATACTAAATTTTAAAAATTTAATTATTAAAACTTTAAATTTTAAAATTTAAATACTAAATTTTAAAAATTTAATTATTAAGATTTTAAATTTTAAAATTTAAAAATTTAAATACTAAATTTTAAAAATTTAATTATTAAAACTTTCAGTTATAAAATTTTAAATTTTAAATACTAAATTTTAAAAATTTAATTATTAAAACTTTAAATTTTAAAATTTAAAAATTTAAATTTGAAATTTTAAAAGTTTAAATTTTTAAATTTAAAAATTTAAATACTAAATTTTAAAAATTTAAATATTAAAACTTTAAATTTTAAAATTTAAAAATTCAAATACTAAATTTTAAAAATTTAATTATTAAAACTTTAAATTTTAAAATTTAAAAATTTAAAAATTTAAAAACTAAATTTTAAAAATTTAATTATTAAAACTTTAAATTATAAAATTTTAAATTTTAAATAATAAATTTTAAAAATTTAATTATTAAAACTTTAAATTTTAGAATTTAAAAACTTAAATTTAAAAATTTAAATACTAAATTTTAAAAATTTAATTACTAAACCTTTAAATTTTAAAAGTTAAAAATTTAAATAATAAATTTTAAAATTTAAAAATTTAAATTTCAAAATTTAAAAATATAAATACTAAATTTTAAAAATTTAATTATTAAAACTCTAAATTTTAGAATTTAAAAATTTAAATTTTAAAATTTAAAAATTAAATACTAAATTTTAAAAATTTAATTACTAAACCTTTAAATTTTAAAATTTAAAAATTTAAATACTAAATTTTAAAAATTTAATTATTAAAACTCTAAATTTTAGAATTTAAAAATTTAAATTTAAAAATTTAAAAATTTAAATATCAAATTTTAAAAATTTAATTATTAAAATTTTAAATTTAAAAATTTAAATATTTAAATACTAAATTTTAAAAATTTAATTATTAAAACTTTAAATTTTAAAATTTAAAAATTTAAAAATTTAAATACTAAATTTTAAAAATTTAATTATTAAAACTTTAAATTTTAGAATTTAAAAACTTAAATTTTAAAATTTAAAAATTTAAATACTAAATTTTAAAAATTTATTACTAAACCTTTAAATTTTAAAATTTAAAAATTTAAATACTAAATTTTAAAATTTAAAAATTTAAATTTCAGAATTTAAAAATTTAAATACTAAATTTTAAAAATTTAATTATTAAAACTTTAAATTATAAAATTTTAAATTTTAAATACTAAATTTTAAAAATTTAATTATTAAAACTTTAAATTTTAAAATTTAAAAATTTAAATTTTAAAATTTAAAAATTTAAATACTAAATTTTAAAAATTTAAATATTAAAACTTTAAATTTTAAAATTTAAAAATTCAAATACTAAATTTTAAAAATTTAATTATTAAAACTTTAAATTTTAAAATTTTAAAATTTAAAAATTTAAAAATTTAAATACTAAATTTTAAAAATTTAATTATTAAAACTTTAAATTATAAAATTTTAAATTTTAAATACTAAATTTTAAAAATTTAATTATTAAAACTTTAAATTTTAGAATTTAAAAACTTAAATTTTAAAATTTAAAAATTTAAATAATAAATTTTAAAATTTAAAACTTTAATTTTAAAAATTTATAAATTTAAATACCAAATTTTGAAAATTTAATTATTAAAATTTTAAATTTATAAATTTAAAAATTTAAATACTAAATTTTAAAAATTTAATTATTAAAACTTTAAATTTTAAAATTTAAAAATTTAAATACTAAATTTTAAAAATTTAATTATTAAAACTTTAAATTATCAAATTTTAAATTTTAAATACTAAATTTTAAAAATTTAATTATTAAAATTTTAAATTTTAGAATTTAAAAACTTAAATTTTAAAATTTAAAAATTTAAATACTAAATTTTAAAAATTTAATTACTAAACCTTTAAATTTTAAAAGTTAAAAATTTAAATACAAAATTTTAAAATTTAAAAATTTAAATTTCAAAATTTAAAAATTTAAATACTAAATTTTAAAAATTTAATTATTAAAACTCCAAATTTTAGAATTTAAAAATTTAAATTTTAAAATTTAAAAATTAAATAATAAATTTTAAAAATTTAATTACTAAGCCTTTAAATTTTAAAATTTAAAAATTTAAATACTAAATTTTAAAATTTAAAACTTTAAATTTAAAAATTTAAAAATTTAAATACTAAATTTTAAAAATTTAATTATTACAACTTTAAATTTTAAAATTTAAAAATTTAAAAATTTAAATAATAAATTTTAAAATTTAAAACTTTAATTTTAAAAATTTATAAATTTAAATACCAAATTTTGAAAATTTAATTATTAAAATTTTAAATTTATAAATTTAAAAATTTAAATACTAAATTTTAAAAATTTAATTATTAAAACTTTAAATTTTAAAATTTAAAAATTTAAATACTAAATTTTAAAAATTTAATTATTAAAACTTTAAATTATCAAATTTTAAATTTTAAATACTAAATTTTAAAAATTTAATTATTAAAATTTTAAATTTTAGAATTTAAAAACTTAAATTTTAAAATTTAAAAATTTAAATACTAAATTTTAAAAATTTAATTACTAAACCTTTAAATTTTAAAAGTTAAAAATTTAAATACAAAATTTTAAAATTTAAAAATTTAAATTTCAAAATTTAAAAATTTAAATACTAAATTTTAAAAATTTAATTATTAAAACTCCAAATTTTAGAATTTAAAAATTTAAATTTTAAAATTTAAAAATTAAATAATAAATTTTAAAAATTTAATTACTAAGCCTTTAAATTTTAAAATTTAAAAATTTAAATACTAAATTTTAAAATTTAAAACTTTAGATTTAAAAATTTAAAAATTTAAATACTAAATTTTAAAAATTTAATTATTACAACTTTAAATTTTAAAATTTAAAAATTTAAAAATTTAAATACTAAATTTTAAAAATTTAATTATTAAAACTTAAAATTATAAAATTTTAAATTTTAAATACTAAATTTTAAAAATTTAATTAATAAACCTTTAAATTTTAAAAGTTAAAAATTTAAATACTAAATTTTAAAATTTAAAAATATAAATACTAAATTTTAAAATTTAAAACTTTAAATTTAAAAATTTAAAAATTTAAATACTAAATTTTAAAAATTTAATTATTAAAATTTTAGATTTAAAAATTTAAAAATTTAAATATTAAATTTTAAAAATTTAATTATTAAAACTTTAAATTTTAAAATTTAAAAATTTAAATCCTAAATTTTAAAAACTTAATTATTAAAATTTTAAATTTAAAAATTTAAATCCTAAATTTTAAAAATTTAATTATTAAAACTTTAAATTATAAAATTTTAAATTTTAAATACTAAATTTTAGAAATTTAATTATTAAAACTTTAAATTTTAAAATTTAAAAATTTAAATTTTAAAATTTAAAAATTTAAATTTTAAAATTTAAAAATTTAAATACTAAATTTTAAAAATTTAATTATTAAAACTTTAAATTATAAAATTTTAAATTTTAAATACTAAATTTTAAAAATTTAATTATTAAAACTTTAAATTTTAGAATTTAAAAACTTAAATTTTAAAATTTAAAAATTTAAATACTAAATTTTAAATATTTAATTACTAAACCTTTAAATTTTAAAAGTTAAAAATTTAAATACTAAATTTTAAAATTTAAAAATTTAAATCTCAAAATTTAAAAATTTGAATACTAAATTTTATAAATTTAATTACTAAACCTTTAAATTTTAAAATTTAAAAATTTAAATACTAAATTTTAAAAATTTAATTATTAAAACTCTAAATTTTAGAATTTAAAAACTTAAATTTAAAAATTTAAATACTAAATTTTAAAAATTTAATTATTAAAACTTTAAATTATAAAATTTTAAATTTTAAATACTAAATTTTAAAAATTTAATTATTAAAACTTTAAATTTTAGAATTTAAAAACTTAAATTTAAAAATTTAAATACTAAATTTTAAAAATTTAATTACTAAACCTTTAAATTTTAAAAGTTAAAAATTTAAATAATAAATATTAAAATTTAAAAATTTAAATTTCAAAATTTCAAAATTTAAATACTAAATTTTAAAAATTTAATTATTAAAACTCTAAATTTTAGAATTTAAAAATTTAAATTTTAAAATTTAAAAATTAAATACTAAATTTTAAAAATTTAATTACTAAACCTTTAAATTTTAAAATTTAAAAATTTAAATACTAAATTTTAAAAATTTAATTATTAAAACTCTAAATTTTAGAATTTAAAAATTTAAATTTAAAAATTTAAAAATTTAAATACCAAATTTTAAAAATTTAATTATTATAATTTTAAATTTAAAAATTTAAATATTTAAATACTAAATTTTAAAAATTTAATTATTAAAACTTTGAATTTTAAAATTTAAAAATTTAAAAATTTAAATACTAAATTTTAAAAATTTAATTATTAAATCTTTAAATTATAAAATTTTAAATTTTAAATACTAAATTTTAAAAATTTAATTATTAAAACTTTAAATTTTAGAATTTAAAAACTTAAATTTTAAAATTTAAAAATTTAAATAGTAAATTTTAAAAATTTAATTACTAAACCTTTAAACTTTAAAAGTTAAAAATTTAAATACTAAATTTTAAAATTTAAAAATTTAAATTTCAAAATTTCAAAATTTAAATACTAAATTTTAAAAATTTAATTATTAAAACTTTAAATTATAAAATTTTAAATTTTAAATACTAAATTTTAAAAATTTAATTATTAAAATTTTAAATTTTAGAATTTAAAAACTTAAATTTTAAAATTTAAAAATTTAAATACTAAATTTTAAAAATTTATTACTAAACCTTTAAATTTTAAAAGTTAAAAATTTAAATACTAAATTTTAAAATTTAAAAATTTAAATTTCAGAATTTAAAAATTTAAATACTAAATTTTAAAAATTTAATTATTAAAACTCTAAATTTTAGAATTTAAAAACTTAAATTTTAAAATTTAAAAATTTAAATACTAAATTTTAAAATTTAAAAATTTAAATACTAAATTTTAAATTTTAAAACTTTAAATTTAAAAATTTAAAAATCTAAATACTAAATTTTAAAAATTTAATTATTAAAATTTTAGATTTAAAAAATTTAAAAAATTTAAATATTAAATTTTAAAAATTTAATTATTAAAACTTTAAATTTTAAAATTTTAAAATTTAAATCCTAAATTTTAAAAATTTAATTATTAAAATTTTAAATTTAAAAATTTAAATACTAAATTTTAAAAATTTAATTATTAAAACTTTAAATTATAAAATTTTAAATTTTAAATACTAAATTTTAGAAATTTAATTATTAAAACTTTAAATTTTAAAATTTAAAAATTTAAATTTTAAAATTTAAAAATTTAAATTTTAAAATTTAAAAATTTAAATACTAAATTTTAAAAATTTAATTATTAAAACTTTAAATTATAAAATTTTAAATTTTAAATACTAAATTTTAAAAATTTAATTATTAAAACTTTAAATTTTAGAATTTAAAAACTTAAATTTTAAAATTTAAAAATTTAAATACTAAATTTTAAATATTTAATTACTAAACCTTTAAATTTTAAAAGTTAAAAATTTAAATACTAAATTTTAAAATTTAAAAATTTAAATTTCAAAATTTAAAAATTTGAATACTAAATTTTATAAATTTAATTACTAAACCTTTAAATTTTAATATTTAAAAATTTAAATACTAAATTTTAAAATTTAAAACTTTAAATTTAAAAATTTAAAAATTTAAATACTAAATTTTAAAACTTTAATTATTAAAATTTTAAATTTAAAAATTTAAAAATTTAAATATTAAATTTTAAAAATTTAATTACTAAAACTTTAAATTTTAAAATTTAAAAATTTAAATCCTAAATTTTAAAAATTTAATTATTAAAATTTTAAATTTAAAAATTTAAAAATTTAAATACTAAATTTTAAAAATTTAATTATTAAAACTTTAAATTTTAAAATTTAAAAATTTAAAAATTCAAATACTAAATTTTAAAAATTTAATAATTAAAACTTTAAATTTAAAAATTTAAATACTAAATTTTAAAAATTTAATTATTAAAACTTTCAGTTATAAAATTTTAAATTTTAAATACTAAATTTTAAAAATTTAATTATTAAAACTTTAAATTATAAATTTAAAAATTTAAATTTTAAAATTTAAAAGTTTAAATTTTTAAATTTAAAAATTTAAATACTAAATTTTAAAAATTTAAATATTAAAACTTTAAATTTTAAAATTTAAAAATTCAAATACTAAATTTTAAAAATTTAATTATTAAAACTTTAAATTTTAGAATTTAAAAACTTAAATTTAAAAATTTAAATACTAAATTTTAAAAATTTAATTACTAAACCTTTAAATTTTAAAAGTTAAAAATTTAAATAATAAATATTAAAATTTAAAAATTTAAATTTCAAAATTTCAAAATTTAAATACTAAATTTTAAAAATTTAATTATTAAAACTCTAAATTTTAGAATTTAAAAATTTAAATTTTAAAATTTAAAAATTAAATACTAAATTTTAAAAATTTAATTACTAAACCTTTAAATTTTAAAATTTAAAAATTTAAATACTAAATTTTAAAAATTTAATTATTAAAACTCTAAATTTTAGAATTTAAAAATTTAAATTTAAAAATTTAAAAATTTAAATACCAAATTTTAAAAATTTAATTATTAAAATTTTAAATTTAAAAATTTAAATATTTAAATACTAAATTTTAAAAATTTAATTATTAAAACTTTGAATTTTAAAATTTAAAAATTTAAAAATTTAAATACTAAATTTTAAAAATTTAATTATTAAATCTTTAAATTATAAAATTTTAAATTTTAAATACTAAATTTTAAAAATTTAATTATTAAAACTTTAAATTTTAGAATTTAAAAACTTAAATTTTAAAATTTAAAAATTTAAATAGTAAATTTTAAAAATTTAATTACTAAACCTTTAAATTTTAAAATTTAAAAATTTAAATACTAAATTTTAAAAATTTAATTATTAAAACTCTAAATTTTAGAATTTAAAAATTTAAATTTAAAAATTTAAAAATTTAAATACCAAATTTTAAAAATTTAATTATTAAAATTTTAAATTTAAAAATTTAAATATTTAAATACTAAATTTTAAAAATTTAATTATTAAAACTTTGAATTTTAAAATTTAAAAATTTAAAAATTTAAATACTAAATTTTAAAAATTTAATTATTAAATCTTTAAATTATAAAATTTTAAATTTTAAATACTAAATTTTAAAAATTTAATTATTAAAACTTTAAATTTTAGAATTTAAAAACTTAAATTTTAAAATTTAAAAATTTAAATAGTAAATTTTAAAAATTTAATTACTAAACCTTTAAACTTTAAAAGTTAAAAATTTAAATACTAAATTTTAAAATTTAAAAATTTAAATTTCAAAATTTCAAAATTTAAATACTAAATTTTAAAAATTTAATTATTAAAACTTTAAATTATAAAATTTTAAATTTTAAATACTAAATTTTAAAAATTTAATTATTAAAATTTTAAATTTTAGAATTTAAAAACTTAAATTTTAAAATTTAAAAATTTAAATACTAAATTTTAAAAATTTATTACTAAACCTTTAAATTTTAAAAGTTAAAAATTTAAATACTAAATTTTAAAATTTAAAAATTTAAATTTCAGAATTTAAAAATTTAAATACTAAATTTTAAAAATTTAATTATTAAAACTCTAAATTTTAGAATTTAAAAACTTAAATTTTAAAATTTAAAAATCTAAATACTAAATTTTAAAATTTAAAAATTTAAATACTAAATTTTAAATTTTAAAACTTTAAATTTAAAAATTTAAAAATCTAAATACTAAATTTTAAAAATTTAATTATTAAAATTTTAGATTTAAAAAATTTAAAAAATTTAAATATTAAATTTTAAAAATTTAATTATTAAAACTTTAAATTTTAAAATTTTAAAATTTAAATCCTAAATTTTAAAAATTTAATTATTAAAATTTTAAATTTAAAAATTTAAATACTAAATTTTAAAAATTTAATTATTAAAACTTTAAATTATAAAATTTTAAATTTTAAATACTAAATTTTAGAAATTTAATTATTAAAACTTTAAATTTTAAAATTTAAAAATTTAAATTTTAAAATTTAAAAATTTAAATTTTAAAATTTAAAAATTTAAATACTAAATTTTAAAAATTTAATTATTAAAACTTTAAATTATAAAATTTTAAATTTTAAATACTAAATTTTAAAAATTTAATTATTAAAACTTTAAATTTTAGAATTTAAAAACTTAAATTTTAAAATTTAAAAATTTAAATACTAAATTTTAAATATTTAATTACTAAACCTTTAAATTTTAAAAGTTAAAAATTTAAATACTAAATTTTAAAATTTAAAAATTTAAATTTCAAAATTTAAAAATTTGAATACTAAATTTTATAAATTTAATTACTAAACCTTTAAATTTTAAAAGTTAAAAATTTAAATACTAAATTTTAAAATTTAAAAATTTAAATTTCAAAATTTAAAAATTTAAATACTAAATTTTAAAATTTAAAAATTTAAATACTAAATTTTAAATTTTAAAACTTTAAATTTAAAAATTTAAAAATCTAAATACTAAATTTTAAAAATTTAATTATTAAAATTTTAGATTTAAAAAATTTAAATATTAAATTTTAAAAATTTAATTATTAAAACTTTAAATTTTAAAATTTTAAAATTTAAATCCTAAATTTTAAAAATTTAATTATTAAAATTTTAAATTTAAAAATTTAAATACTAAATTTTAAAAATTTAATTATTAAAACTTTAAATTATAAAATTTTAAATTTTAAATACTAAATTTTAGAAATTTAATTATTAAAACTTTAAATTTTAAAATTTAAAAATTTAAATTTTAAAATTTAAAAATTTAAATTTTAAAATTTTAAAATTTAAATACTAAATTTTAAAATTTTAATTATTAAAACTTTAAATTATAAAATTTTAAATTTTAAATGCTAAATTTTAAAAATTTAATTATTAAAACTTTAAATTTTAGAATTTAAAAACTTAAATTTTAAAATTTAAAAATTTAAATACTAAATTTTAAATATTTAATTACTAAACCTTTAAATTTTAAAAGTTAAAAATTTAAATACTAAATTTTAAAATTTAAAACTTTAAATTTAAAAATTTAAAAATTTATATACTAAATTTTAAAACTTTAATTATTAAAATTTTAAATTTAAAAATTTAAAAATTTAAATATTAAATTTTAAAAATTTAATTACTAAAACTTTAAATTTTAAAATTTAAAAATTTAAATCCTAAATTTTAAAAATTTAATTATTAAAATTTTAAATTTAAAAATTTAAAAATTTAAATACTAAATTTTAAAAATTTAATTATTAAAACTTTAAATTTTAAAATTTAAAAATTTAAAAATTCAAATACTAAATTTTAAAAATTTAATAATTAAAACTTTAAATTTAAAAATTTAAATACTAAATTTTAAAAATTTTAATTATTAAAACTTTCAGTTATAAAATTTTAAATTTTAAATACTAAATTTTAAAAATTTAATTATTAAAACTTTAAATTATAAATTTAAAAATTTAAATATTAAAATTTAAAAGTTTAAATTTTTAAATTTAAAAATTTAAATACTAAATTTTAAAAATTTAAATATTAAAACTTTAAATTTTAAAATTTAAAAATTCAAATACTAAATTTTAAAAATTTAATTATTAAAACTTTAAATTTTAAAATTTAAAAATTTAAAAACTAAATTTTAAAAATTTAATTATTAAAACTTTAAATTATAAAATTTTAAATTTTAAATAATAAATTTTAAAAATTTAATTATTAAAACTTTAAATTTTAGAATTTAAAAACTTAAATTTAAAAATTTAAATACTAAATTTTAAAAATTTAATTACTAAACCTTTAAATTTTAAAAGTTAAAAATTTAAATAATAAATTTTAAAATTTAAAAATTTAAATTTCAAAATTTAAAAATTTAAATACTAAATTTTAAAAATTTAATTATTAAAACTCTAAATTTTAGAATTTAAAAATTTAAATTTAAAAATTAAATACTAAATTTTAAAAATTTAATTACTAAACCTTTAAATTTTAATATTTAAAAATTTAAATACTAAATTTTAAAAATTTAATTATTAAAACTCTAAATTTTAGAATTTAAAAATTTAAATTTAAAAATTTAAATACCAAATTTTAAAAATTTAATTATTAAAATTTTAAATTTAAAAATTTAAATATTTAAATACTAAATTTTAAAAATTTAATTATTAAAACTTTAAATTTTAAAATTTAAAAATTTAAAAATTTAAATACTAAATTTTAAAAATTTAATTATTAAATCTTTAAATTATAAAATTTTAAATTTTAAATACTAAATTCTAAAAATTTAATTATTAAAACTTTAAATTTTAGAATTTAAAAACTTAAATTTTAAAATTTAAAAATTTAAATACTAAATTTTAAAAATTTAATTACTAAACCTTTAAACTTTAAAAGTTAAAAATTTAAATACTAAATTTTAAAATTTAAAAATTTAAATTTCAAAATTTCAAAATTTAAATACTAAATTTTAAAAATTTAATTATTAAAACTTTAAAATATAAAATTTTAAATTTTAAATACTAAATTTTAAAAATTTAATTATTAAAATTTTAAATTTTAGAATTTAAAAACTTAAATTTTAAAATTTAAAAATTTAAATACTAAATTTTAAAAATTTAATTATTAAAATTTAAATTATTAAATTTTAAATTTTAAATACTAAATTTTAAAAATTTAATTATTAAAACTTTAAATTTTAGAATTTAAAAACTTAAATTTAAAAATTTAAATACTAAATTTTAAAATTTAAAAATTTAAATTTCAAAATTTCAAAATTTAAATACTAAATTTTAAAAATTTAATTATTAAAACTATAAATTATAAAATTTTAAATTTTAAATACTAAATTTTAAAAATTTAATTATTAAAACTTTAAATTTTAGAATTTAAAAACTTAAATTTAAAAATTTAAATACTAAATTTTAAAAATTTAATTACTAAACCTTTAAATTTTAAAAGTTAAAAATTTAAATAATAAATTTTAAAATTTAAAAATTTAAATTTCAAAATTTAAAAATTTAAATACTAAATTTTAAAAATTTAATTATTAAAACTCTAAATTTTAGAATTTAAAAATTTAAATTTTAAAATTTAAAAATTAAATACTAAATTTTAACAATTTAATTACTAAACCTTTAAATTTTAATATTTAAAAATTTAAATACTAAATTTTAAAAATTTAATTATTAAAACTCTAAATTTTAGAATTTAAAAATTTAAATTTAAAAATTTAAAAATTTAAATACCAAATTTTAAAAATTTAATTATTAAAATTTTAAATTTAAAAATTTAAATATTTAAATACTAAATTTTAAAAATTTAATTATTAAAACTTTAAATTTTAAAATTTAAAAATTTAAAAATTTAAATACTAAATTTTAAAAATTTAATTATTAAATCTTTAAATTATAAAATTTTAAATTTTAAATACTAAATTTTAAAAATTTAATTATTAAAACTTTAAATTTTAGAATTTAAAAACTTAAATTTTAAAAGTTAAAAATTTAAATACTAAATTTTAAAAATTTAATTACTAAACCTTTAAACTTTAAAAGTTAAAAATTTAAATACTAAATTTTAAAATTTAAAAATTTAAATTTCAAAATTTCAAAATTTAAATACTAAATTTTAAAAATTTAATTATTAAAACTTTAAATTATAAAATTTTAAATACTAAATTTTAAAAATTTAATTATTAAAATTTTAAATTTTAGAATTTAAAAACTTAAATTTTAAAATTTAAAAATTTAAATACTAAATTTTAAAAATTTATTACTAAACCTTTAAATTTTAAAAGTTAAAAATTTAAATACTAAATTTTAAAATTTAAAAATTTAAATTTCAGAATATAAAAATTTAAATACTAAATTTTAAAAATTTAATTATTAAAACTCTAAATTTTAGAATTTAAAAACTTAAATTTTAAAATTTAAAAATTTAAATACTAAATTTTAAAAATTTAATTACTAAACCTTTAAACTTTAAAAGTTAAAAATTTAAATACTAAATTTTAAAATTTAAAAATTTAAATTTCAAAATTTCAAAATTTAAATACTAAATTTTAAAAATTTAATTATTAAAACTTTAAAATATAAAATTTTAAATTTTAAATACTAAATTTTAAAAATTTAATTATTAAAATTTTAAATTTTAGAATTTAAAAACTTAAATTTTAAAATTTAAAAATTTAAATACTAAATTTTAAAAATTTAATTATTAAAATTTAAATTATTAAATTTTAAATTTTAAATACTAAATTTTAAAAATTTAATTATTAAAACTTTAAATTTTAGAATTTAAAAACTTAAATTTAAAAATTTAAATACTAAATTTTAAAATTTAAAAATTTAAATTTCAAAATTTCAAAATTTAAATACTAAATTTTAAAAATTTAATTATTAAAACTATAAATTATAAAATTTTAAATTTTAAATACTAAATTTTAAAAATTTAATTATTAAAACTTTAAATTTTAGAATTTAAAAACTTAAATTTAAAAATTTAAATACTAAATTTTAAAAATTTAATTACTAAACCTTTAAATTTTAAAAGTTAAAAATTTAAATAATAAATTTTAAAATTTAAAAATTTAAATTTCAAAATTTAAAAATTTAAATACTAAATTTTAAAAATTTAATTATTAAAACTCTAAATTTTAGAATTTAAAAATTTAAATTTTAAAATTTAAAAATTAAATACTAAATTTTAACAATTTAATTACTAAACCTTTAAATTTTAATATTTAAAAATTTAAATACTAAATTTTAAAAATTTAATTATTAAAACTCTAAATTTTAGAATTTAAAAATTTAAATTTAAAAATTTAAAAATTTAAATACCAAATTTTAAAAATTTAATTATTAAAATTTTAAATTTAAAAATTTAAATATTTAAATACTAAATTTTAAAAATTTAATTATTAAAACTTTAAATTTTAAAATTTAAAAATTTAAAAATTTAAATACTAAATTTTAAAAATTTAATTATTAAATCTTTAAATTATAAAATTTTAAATTTTAAATACTAAATTTTAAAAATTTAATTATTAAAACTTTAAATTTTAGAATTTAAAAACTTAAATTTTAAAAGTTAAAAATTTAAATACTAAATTTTAAAAATTTAATTACTAAACCTTTAAACTTTAAAAGTTAAAAATTTAAATACTAAATTTTAAAATTTAAAAATTTAAATTTCAAAATTTCAAAATTTAAATACTAAATTTTAAAAATTTAATTATTAAAACTTTAAATTATAAAATTTTAAATACTAAATTTTAAAAATTTAATTATTAAAATTTTAAATTTTAGAATTTAAAAACTTAAATTTTAAAATTTAAAAATTTAAATACTAAATTTTAAAAATTTATTACTAAACCTTTAAATTTTAAAAGTTAAAAATTTAAATACTAAATTTTAAAATTTAAAAATTTAAATTTCAGAATATAAAAATTTAAATACTAAATTTTAAAAATTTAATTATTAAAACTCTAAATTTTAGAATTTAAAAACTTAAATTTTAAAATTTAAAAATTTAAATACTAAATTTTAAAAATTTATTACTAAACCTTTAAATTTTAAAATTTAAAAATTTAAATACTAAATTTTAAAATTTAAAAATTTAAATTTCAGAATTTAAAAATTTAAATACTAAATTTTAAAAATTTAATTATTAAAACTTTAAATTATAAAATTTTAAATTTTAAATACTAAATTTTTAAAATTTAATTATTAAAACTTTAAATTTTAAAATTTAAAAATTTAAATTTTAAAATTTAAAAATTTAAATACTAAATTTTAAAAATTTAAATATTAAAACTTTAAATTTTAAAATTTAAAAATTCAAATACTAAATTTTAAAAATTTAATTATTAAAACTTTAAATTTTAAAATTTAAAAATTTAAAAATTTAAATTCTAAATTTTAAAAATTTAATTATTAAAACTTTAAATTATAAAATTTTAAATTTTAAATACTAAATTTTAAAAATTTAATTATTAAAACTTTAAATTTTAGAATTTAAAAACTTAAATTTTAAAATTTAAAAATTTAAATACTAAATTTTAAAATTTAAAACTTTAAATTTAAAAATTTATAAATTTAAATACCAAATTTTGAAAATTTAATTATTAAAATTTTAAATTTAAAAATTTAAAAATTTAAATACTAAATTTTAAAAATTTAATTATTAAAACTTTAAATTTTAAAATTTAAAAATTTAAATACTAAATTTTAAAAATTTAATTATTAAAACTTTAAATTATCAAATTTTAAATTTTAAATACTAAATTTTAAAAATTTAATTTTTAAAATTTTAAATTTTAGAATTTAAAAACTTAAATTTTAAAATTTAAAAATTTAAATACTAAATTTTAAAAATTTAATTACTAAACCTTTAAATTTTAAAAGTTAAAAATTTAAATACTAAATTTTAAAATTTAAAAATTTAAATTTCAAAATTTAAAAATTTAAATACTAAATTTTAAAAATTTAATTATTAAAACACTAAATTTTAGAATTTAAAAATTTAAATTTTAAAATTTAAAAATTAAATAATAAATTTTAAAAATTTAATTACTAAGCCTTTAAATTTTAAAATTTAAAAATTTAAATACTAAATTTTAAAATTTAAAACTATAAATTTAAAAATTTATAAATTTAAATACTAAATTTTAAAAATTTAATTATTACAACTTTAAATTTTAAAATTTAAAAATTTAAAAATTTAAATACTAAATTTTAAAAATTTAATTATTAAAACTTTAAATTATAAAATTTTAAATTTTAAATACTAAATTTTAAAAATTTAATTATTAAAACTTTAAATTTTAGAATTTAAAAACTTAAATTTTAAAATTTAAAAATTTAAATACTAAATTTTAAAATTTAAAACTTTAAATTTAAAAATTTATAAATTTAAATACCAAATTTTGAAAATTTAATTATTAAAATTTTAAATTTAAAAATTTAAAAATTTAAATACTAAATTTTAAAAATTTAATTATTAAAACTTTAAATTTTAAAATTTAAAAATTTAAATACTAAATTTTAAAAATTTAATTATTAAAACTTTAAATTATCAAATTTTAAATTTTAAATACTAAATTTTAAAAATTTAATTTTTAAAATTTTAAATTTTAGAATTTAAAAACTTAAATTTTAAAATTTAAAAATTTAAATACTAAATTTTAAAAATTTAATTACTAAACCTTTAAATTTTAAAAGTTAAAAATTTAAATACTAAATTTTAAAATTTAAAAATTTAAATTTCAAAATTTAAAAATTTAAATACTAAATTTTAAAAATTTAATTATTAAAACACTAAATTTTAGAATTTAAAAATTTAAATTTTAAAATTTAAAAATTAAATAATAAATTTTAAAAATTTTATTACTAAGCCTTTAAATTTTAAAATTTAAAAATTTAAATACTAAATTTTAAAATTTAAAACTATAAATTTAAAAATTTATAAATTTAAATATTAAATTTTAAAAATTTAATTATTAAAACTTTAAATTTTAAAATTTAAAAATTTAAATCCTAAATTTTAAAAATTTAATTATTAAAATTTTAAATTTAAAAATTTAAATACTAAATTTTAAAAATTTAATTATTAAAACTTTAAATTATAAAATTTTAAATTTTAAATACTAAATTTTAGAAATTTAATTATTAAAACTTTAAATTTTAAAATTTAAAAATTTAAATTTTAAAATTTAAAAATTTAAATACTAAATTTTAAAAATTTAATTATTAAAACTTTAAATTATAAAATTTTAAATTTTAAATACTAAATTTTAAAAATTTAATTATTAAAACTTTAAATTTTAGAATTTAAAAACTTAAATTTTAAAATTTAAAAATTTAAATACTAAATTTTAATTATTTAATTACTAAACCTTTAAATTTTAAAAGTTAAAAATTTAAATACTAAATTTTAAAATTTAAAAATTTAAATTTCAAAATTTAAAAATTTAAATACTAAATTTTATAAATTTAATTACTAAATCTTTAAATTTTAAAATTTAAAAATTTAAATACTAAATTTTAAAAATTTAATTATTGTAATTTTAAATTTAAAAATTTAAAAATTTAAATATTAAATTTTAAAAATTTAATTATTAAAATTTTAAATTTAAAAATTTAAAAATTTAAATACTAAATTTTAAAAATTTAATTATTAAAACTTTAAATTTTAAAATTTAAAAATTTAAAAATTCAAATATTAAATTTTAAAAATTTAATTATTAAAACTTTAAATTTTAAAATGTAAATACTAAATTTTAAAAATTTAATTATTAAAACTTTAAATTTTAAAATTTAAAAATTTAAATACTAAATTTTAAAAATTTAATTATTAAAACTTTAAATTATAAAATTTTAAATTTTAAATACTAAATTTTAAAAATTTAATTATTAAAATTTTAAATTTTAAAATTTAAAAATTTAAATTTTAAAATTTAAAAATTTAAATTTTAAAATTTAAAAATTTAAATTTTAAAATTTAAAAATTTAAATTTCAAAATTTAAAAATTTGAATACTAAATTTTATAAATTTAATTACTAAACCTTTAAATTTTAAAATTTAAAAATTTAAATACCAAATTTTAAATTTTAAAACTTTAAATTTAAAAATTTAAATACTAAATTTTAAAAATTTAATTATTAAAATTTTAAATTTAAAAATTTAAAAATTTAAATATTAAATTTTAAAAATTTAATTACTAAAACTTTTAATTTTAAAATTTAAAAATTTAAATCCTAAATTTTAAAAATTTAATTATTAAAATTTTAAATTTAAAAATTTAAAAATTTAAATACTATATTTTAAAAATTTAATTATTAAAACTTTAAATTTTAAAATTTAAAAATTTAAATTTTAAAATTTAAAAGTTTAAATTTTTAAATTTAAAAATTTAAATACTAAATTTTAAAAATTTAAATATTAAAACTTTAAATTTTAAAATTTAAAAATTCAAATACTAAATTTTAAAAATTTAATTATTAAAACTCTAAATTTTAGAATTTAAAAATATAAATTTTAAAATTTAAAAATTAAATACTAAATTTTAAAAATTTAATTACAAAACCTTTAAATTTTAAAATTTAAAAATTTAAATACTAAATTTTAAAAATTTAATTATTAAAACTCTAAATTTTAGAATTTAAATATTTAAATTTAAAAATTTAAAAATTTTTAATACGAAAATTTAAAAATTTAATTATTAAAATTTTAAATTTAAAAATTTAAATATTTAAATACTAAATTTTAAAAATTTAATTATTAAAACTTTAAATTATAAAATTTTAAATTTTAAATAATAAATTTTAAAAATTTAATTACTAAACCTTTAAATTTTAAAAGTTAAAAATTTAAATACTAAATTTTAAAATTTAAAAATTTAAACACTAAATTTTAAAATTTAAAACTATAAATTTAAAAATTTAAAAATTTAAATACCAAATTTTAAAAATTTAATTATTAAAATTTTAAATTTAAAAATTTAAAAATTTAAATATTAAATTTTAAAAATTTAATTATTAAAACTTTAAATTTTAAAATTTAAAAATTTAAATTTTAAAATTTAAAAATTTAAACTTTAAAATTTAAAAATTTAAATACTAAATTTTAAAAATTTAAATATTAAAACTTTAAATTTTAAAATTTAAAAATTCAAATACTAAATTTTAAAAATTTAATTATTAAAACTTTAAATTTTAAAATTTAAAAATTTAAAAATTTAAATACAAAATTTTAAAAATTTAAATATTAAAACTTTAAATTTTAAAATTTAAAAATTTAAATACCAAATTTTAAAAATTTAATTACTAAACCTTTAAATTTTAAAAGTTAAAAATTTAAATAATAAATTTAAAAATTTAAATTTCAAAATTTAAAAATTTAAATAATAAATTTTAAAAATTTAATTATTAAAACTCTAAATTTTAGAATTTAAAAATTTAAATTTAAAAATTTAAATATCAAATTTTAAAAATTTAATTATTAAAATTTTAAATTTAAAAATTTAAATATTTAAATACTAAATTTTAAAAATTTAATTATTAAAACTTTAAATTTTAAAATTTTAAAATTTAAAAATTTAAAAATTTAAATACTAAATTTTAAAAATTTAATTATTAAAACTTTAAATTATAAAATTTTAAATTTTAAATACTAAATTTTAAAAATTTAATTATTAAAACTTTAAATTTTAGAATTTAAAAACTTAAATTTTAAAATTTAAAAATTTAAATACTAAATTTTAAAAATTTAATTACTAAACCTTTAAATTTTAAAACTTAAAAATTTAAATACTAAATTTTAAAATTTAAAAATTTAAATTTCAAAATTTAAAAATTAAAATATTAAATTTTAAAAATTTAATTATTAAAACTCTAAATTTTAGAATTTAAAAATTTAAATTTTAAAATTTAAAAATTAAATACTAAATTTTATAAATTTAATTACTAAACCTTTAAATTTTAAAATTTAAAATTTTAAATACTAAATTTTAAAATTTAAAACTTTAAATTTAAAAATTTAAAAAGTTAAATACTAAATTTTAAAAATTTAATTATTACAATTTTAAATTTTAAAATTTAAAAATTTAAAAATTTAAATACTAAATTTTAAAAATTTAATTATTAAAACTTTAAATTATAAAATTTTAAATTTTAAATGCTAAATTTTAAAAATTTAATTATTAAAACTTTAAATTTTAAAATTTAAAAATTTAAAAATTTAAATACTAAATTTTAAAAATTTAATTATTAAAACTTTAAATTATAAAAGTTTAAATTTTAAATACTAAATTTTAAAAATTTAATTATTAAAACTTTAAATTTTAAAATTTAAAAATTTAAATTTTATAATTTAAAAATTTAAATATTAAATTTTAAAAATTTAAATATTAAATTTTGAAAATTTAAATATTAAAACTTTAAATTTTAAAAATTTAAACTTTAAAATTTAAAAATTTAAATACTAAATTTTAAAAATTTAAATATTAAAACTTTAAATTTTAAAATTTAAAAATTCAAATACCAAATTTTAAAAATTTAATTACTAAACCTTTAAATTTTAAAAGTTAAAAATTTAAATAATATATTTAAAAATTTAAATTTCAAAATTTAAAAATTTAAATACTAAATTTTAAAAATTTAATTATTAAAACTCTAAATTTTAGAATTTAAAAATTTAAATTTTAAAATTTAAAAATTAAATACTAAATTTTAAAAATTTAATTACTAAACCTTTAAATTTTAAAATTTAAAAATTTAAATACTAAATTTTAAAAATTTAATTATTAAAACTCTAAATATTAGAATTTAAAAATTTAAATTTAAAAATTTAAATATCAAATTTTAAAAATTTAATTATTAAAATTTTAAATTTAAAAATTTAAATATTTAAACACTAAATTTTAAAAATTTAATTATTAAAACTTTAAATTTTAAAATTTTAAAATTTAAAAATTTAAAAATTTAAATACTAAATTTTAAAAATTTAATTATTAAAACTTTAAATTATAAAATTTTAAATTTTAAATACTAAATTTTAAAAATTTAATTATTAAAACTTTAAATTTTAGAATTTAAAAACTTAAATTTTAAAATTTAAAAATTTAAATACTAAATTTTAAAAATTTAATTATTAAACCTTTAAATTTTAAAACTTAAAAATTTAAATACTAAATTTTAAAATTTAAAACTTTAAATTTAAAAATTTAAAAATTTAAATACTAAATTTTAAAAATTTAATTATTACAATTTTAAATTTTAAAATTTAAAAATTTAAATTTCAAAATTTAAAAATTAAAATATTAAATTTTAAAAATTTAATTATTAAAACTCTAAATTTTAGAATTTAAAAATTTAAATTTTAAAATTTAAAAATTAAATACTAAATTTTATAAATTTAATTACTAAACCTTTAAATTTTAAAATTTAAAATTTTAAATACTAAATTTTAAAATTTAAAACTTTAAATTTAAAAATTTAAAAATTTAAATACTAAATTTTAAAAATTTAATTATTACAATTTTAAATTTTAAAATTTAAAAATTTAAAAATTTAAATACTAAATTTTAAAAATTTAATTATTAAAACTTTAAATTATAAAATTTTAAATTTTAAATGCTAAATTTTAAAAATTTAATTATTAAAACTTTAAATTTTAAAATTTAAAAATTTAAAAATTTAAATACTAAATTTTAAAAATTTAATTATTAAAACTTTAAATTATAAAAGTTTAAATTTTAAATACTAAATTTTAAAAATTTAATTATTAAAGCTTTAAATTTTAAAATTTAAAAATTTAAATTTTATAATTTAAAAATTTAAATATTAAATTTTAAAAATTTAAATATTAAATTTTAAAAATTTAAATATTAAATTTTGAAAATTTAAATATTAAAACTTTAAATTTTAAAATTTAAAACTTTAAATTTAAAAATTTAAAAATTTAAATACTAAATTTTAAAAATTTAATTATTAAAATTTTAAATTTAAAAATTTAAAAATTTAAAAATTTAAATACTAAATTTTAAAAATTTAATTATTAAAACTTTAAATTTTAAAATTTAAAAATTTAAAAATTTAAAAATTTTAATACTAAATTTTAAAAATTTAATTATTAAAACTTTAAATTTTAAAATTTATAAATTTAAATTTTAAAATTTAAAAATTTAAATACTAAATTTTAAAATTTAAAACTTTAAATACTAAATTTAAAAAATTTAATTATTAAAACTTTAAATTTTAAAATTTAAAAATTTAAATACTAAATTTTAAAAATTTAATTTTAAAACTTTAAATTTTAAAATTTAAAAATTTAAATACTAAATTTTAAAAATTTAAAAATTTAAATACTAAATTTTAAAAATTTATTTATTAAAATTTTAAATTTTAAAATTTAAAAATTTAAATACTAAATTTTTAAAATTTAATTATTAAAACTATAAATTTTAAAATTTATAAATTTAAATACTAAATTTTATAAATTTAATTATTAAAACTTTAAATTTTAAATTTTATAAATTTAAATTTTAAAATTTAAAAATTTAAATACTAAATTTTAAAATTTAAAACTTTAAATACTAAATTTAAAAAATTTAATTATTAAAACTTTAAATTTTAAAATTTAAAAATTTAAATACTAAATTTTAAAAATTTAATTATTAAAACTTTAAATTTTAAAATTTATAAATTTAAATTTTAAAATTTAAAAATTTAAATACTAAATTTTAAAATTTAAAACTTTAAATACTAAATTTAAAAAATTTAATTATTAAAACTTTAAATTTTAAAATTTAAAAATTTAAATACTAAATTTTAAAAATTTAATAATAAAACTTTAAATTTTAAAATTTAAAAATTTAAATACTAAATTTTAAAAATTTAAAAATTTAAATACTCAATTTTAAAAATTTATTTATTAAAATTTTAAATTTTAAAATTTAAAAATTTAAATACTAAATTTTTAAAATTTAATTATTAAAACTATAAATTTTAAAATTTATAAATTTAAATACTAAATTTTAAAAATTTAATTATTAAAGCTTTAAATTTTAAATTTTATAAATTTAAATTTTAAAATTTAAAAATTTAAATACTAAATTTTAAAATTTAAAACTTTAAATACTAAATTTAAAAAATTTAATTATTAAAACTTTAAATTTTAAAATTTAAAAATTTAAAAATTTAATTACTAAATTTTAAAAATTTAATTATTAAAACTTTAAATTATAAAAGTTTAAATTTTAAATACTAAATTTTAAAAATTTAATTATTAAAACTTTAAATTTTAAAATTTAAAAATTTAAATTTTATAATTTAAAAATTTAAATATTAAATTTTAAATATTTAAATATTAAATTTTAAAAATTTAAATATTAAATTTTGAAAATTTAAATATTAAAACTTTAAATTTTAAAATTTAAATATTTAAATTTTAAAATTTAATAATTTAAATTTTAAAATTTAAAAATTTAAATTTTAAAATTTGAAAATTTAAATTTGAATATTTAAAAATTTAAATTTTAAAATTTAAAAATTTAAATACTAAATTTTAAAAATTTAATTATTAAAACTTTAAATTTTCGAATTTAAAAATTTAAATTTCAAAATTTAAAAATTTAAATAATATATTTTAAATATTTAATTATTAAAATTCTAAATTTTATAATTTAAAAATTTAAATTTTAAAATTTAAAAATTTAAGTACTAAATTTTAAAAATTTAATTACTAAACCTTTAAATTTTAAAATTTAAAACTTTAAATTTAAAAATTTAAAAATTTAAATACTAAATTTTAAAAATTTAAATATTAAATTTTAAAAATTTAAATATTAAATTTTGAAAATTTAAATATTAAAACTTTAAATTTTAAAATTTAAATATTTAAATTTTAAAATTTAATAATTTAAATTTTAAAATTTAAAAATTTAAATTTTAAAATTTGAAAATTTAAATTTGAATATTTAAAAATTTAAATTTTAAAATTTAAAAATTTAAATACTAAATTTTAAAAATGTAATTATTAAAACTTTAAATTTTAAAATTTAAAAATTTAAAAATTTAAATACTAAATTTTAAAAATTTATTTATTAAAATTTTAAATTTTAAAATTTAAAAATTTAAATACTAAATTTTTTAAAATTTAATTATTAAAACTATAAATTTTAAAATTTATAAATTTAAATACTAAATTTTAAAAATTTAATTATTAAAGCTTTAAATTTTAAATTTTATAAATTTAAATTTTAAAATTTAAAAATTTAAATAATAAATTTTAAAATTTAAAACTTTAAATACTAAATTTAAAAAATTTAATTATTAAAACTTTAAATTTTAAAATTTAAAAATTTAAAAATTTAATTACTAAATTTTAAAAATTTAATTATTAAAACTTTAAATTATAAAAGTTTAAATTTTAAATACTAAATTTTAAAAATTTTAATTATTAAAACTTTAAATTTTAAAATTTAAAAATTTAAATTTTATAATTTAAAAATTTAAATATTAAATTTTAAATATTTAAATATTAAATTTTAAAAATTTAAATATTAAATTTTGAAAGTTTAAATATTAAAACTTTAAATTTTAAAATTTAAATATTTAAATTTTAAAATTTAATAATTTAAATTTTAAAATTTAAAAATTTAAATTTTAAAATTTGAAAATTTAAATTTGAATATTTAAAAATTTAAATTTTAAAATTTAAAAATTTAAATACTAAATTTTAAAAATTTAATTATTAAAACTTTAAATTTTCGAATTTAAAAATTTAAATTTCAAAATTTAAAAATTTAAATAATATATTTTAAATATTTAATTATTAAAATTCTAAATTTTATAATTTAAAAATTTAAATTTTAAAATTTAAAAATTTAAGTACTAAATTTTAAAAATTTAATTACTAAACCTTTAAATTTTAAAATTTAAAACTTTAAATTTAAAAATTTAAAAATTTAAATACTAAATTTTAAAAATTTAATTATTAAAATTTTAAATTTAAAAATTTAAAAATTTAAATACTAAATTTTAAAAATTTAATTATTAAAACTTTAAATTTTAAAATTTAAAAATTTAAAAATTTAAAAATTTTAATACTAAATTTTAAAAATTTAATTATTAAAACTTTAAATTTTAAAATTTATAAATTTAAATTTTAAAATTTAAAAATTTAAATACTAAATTTTAAAATTTAAAACTTTAAATACTAAATTTAAAAAATTTAATTATTAAAACTTTAAATTTTAAAATTTAAAAATTTAAATACTAAATTTTAAAAATTTAATTTTAAAACTTTAAATTTTAAAATTTAAAAATTTAAATACTAAATTTTAAAAATTTAAAAATTTAAATACTAAATTTTAAAAATTTATTTATTAAAATTTTAAATTTTAAAATTTAAAAATTTAAATACTAAATTTTTAAAATTTAATTATTAAAACTATAAATTTTAAAATTTATAAATTTAAATACTAAATTTTATAAATTTAATTATTAAAACTTTAAATTTTAAATTTTATAAATTTAAATTTTAAAATTTAAAAATTTAAATACTAAATTTTAAAATTTAAAACTTTAAATACTAAATTTAAAAAATTTAATTATTAAAACTTTAAATTTAAAAATTTAAAAATTTAAATACTAAATTTTAAAAATTTAATTATTAAAACTTTAAATTTTAAAATTTATAAATTTAAATTTTAAAATTTAAAAATTTAAATACTAAATTTTAAAATTTAAAACTTTAAATACTAAATTTAAAAAATTTAATTATTAAAACTTTAAATTTTAAAATTTAAAAATTTAAATACTAAATTTTAAAAATTTAATGATAAAACTTTAAATTTTAAAATTTAAAAATTTAAATACTAAATTTTAAAAATTTAAAAATTTAAATACTCAATTTTAAAAATTTAATTATTAAAACTTAAATTTTAAAAATTTAATTATTAAAACTATAAATTTTAATATTTAAAAATTTAAATTCTAAATTTCAAAAATTTAATTATTAAAACTTTAAATTATTAAATTTTAAATTTTAAATACTAAATTTTTAAAATTTAATTATTAAAACTTTAAATTTTAAAATTTAAAACTTTAGATTTAAAAATATAAAAATTCAAATACTAAATTTCAAAAATTTAATTATTAAATTAAATTAATTTTAAAATTTAAAACTTAACTAAATTTAAAAAATTTAATTATTAAAACTTTAAATTTTAAAATTTAAGAATTTAAAAATTTAAATACTATATTTTAAAAATTTAATTATTAAAACTTTAAATTTTATAATGTAAAAATTTAAATACTAAATTTTAAAAATTTAATTTTAAAACTTTAAATTTTAAAATTTAAAAATTTAAATACTAAATTTTAAAAATTTAAATACTCAATTTTAAAAATTTAATTATTAAAACTTTAAATTTTAAAATTTAAAAATTTAAAAATTTAAATACTAAATTTTAAAAATTTAATTATTAAAACTTTGAATTTTAAAATTTAAAAATTTAAATACTAAATTTTAAAAATTTAATTATTAAAACTTTAAATTATAAAATTTTAAATTTTAAATACTAAATTTTAAAAATTTAATTATTAAAACTTTAAATTTTATAATTTAAGAATTTAAATTTTATAATTTAAAAATTTAAATATTAAATTTTAAAAATTTAAATATTAAATTTTAAAAATTTAAATATTAAAACTTTAAATTTTCGAATTTAAAAATTTAAATTTCAAAATTTAAAAATTTAAATAATATATTTTAAATATTTAATTATTAAAATTCTAAATTTTATAATTTAAAAATTTAAATTTTAAAATTTAAAAGTTTAAGTACTAAATTTTAAAAATTTAATTACTAAACCTTTAAATTTTAAAATTTAAAACTTTAAATTTAAAAATTTAAAAATTTAAATACTAAATTTTAAAAATTTAATTATTAAAATTTTAAATTTTATAATTTAAAAATTTAAATTTTAAAATTTAAAAATTTAAGTACTAAATTTTAAAAATTTAATTACTAAACCTTTAAATTTTAAAATTTAAAACTTTAAATTTAAAAATTTAAAAATTTAAATACTAAATTTTAAAAATTTAATTTTAAAACTTTAAATTTTAAAATTTAAAAATTTAAATACTAAATTTTAAAAATTTAAAAATTTAAATACTAAATTTTAAAAATTTATTTATTAAAATTTTAAATTTTAAAATTTAAAAATTTAAATACTAAATTTTTAAAATTTAATTATTAAAACTATAAATTTTAAAATTTATAAATTTAAATACTAAATTTTATAAATTTAATTATTAAAACTTTAAATTTTAAATTTTATAAATTTAATTTTTAAAATTTAAAAATTTAAATACTAAATTTTAAAATTTAAAACTTTAAATACTAAATTTAAAAAATTTAATTATTAAAACTTTAAATTTAAAAATTTAAAAATTTAAATACTAAATTTTAAAAATTTAATTATTAAAACTTTAAATTTTAAAATTTATAAATTTAAATTTTAAAATTTAAAAATTTAAATACTAAATTTTAAAATTTAAAACTTTAAATACTAAATTTAAAAAATTTAATTATTAAAACTTTAAATTTTAAAATTTAAAAATTTAAATACTAAATTTTAAAAATTTAATAATAAAACTTTAAATTTTAAAATTTAAAAATTTAAATACTAAATTTTAAAAATTTAAAAATTTAAATACTAAATTTTAAAAATTTATTTATTAAAATTTTAAATTTTAAAATTTAAAAATTTAAATACTAAATTTTTAAAATTTAATTATTAAAACTATAAATTTTAAAATTTATAAATTTAAATACTAAATTTTATAAATTTAATTATTAAAACTTTAAATTTTAAATTTTATAAATTTAATTTTTAAAATTTAAAAATTTAAATACTAAATTTTAAAATTTAAAACTTTAAATACTAAATTTAAAAAATTTAATTATTAAAACTTTAAATTTAAAAATTTAAAAATTTAAATACTAAATTTTAAAAATTTAATTATTAAAACTTTAAATTTTAAAATTTATAAATTTAAATTTTAAAATTTAAAAATTTAAATACTAAATTTTAAAATTTAAAACTTTAAATACTAAATTTAAAAAATTTAATTATTAAAACTTTAAATTTTAAAATTTAAAAATTTAAATACTAAATTTTAAAAATTTAATAATAAAACTTTAAATTTTAAAATTTAAAAATTTAAATACTAAATTTTAAAAATTTAAAAATTTAAATACTCAATTTTAAAAATTTAATTATTAAAACTTTAAATTTTAAAATTTAAAAATTTAAAAATTTAAATACTAAATTTTAAAAATTTAATTATTAAAACTATAAATTTTAATATTTAAAAATTTAAATTCTAAATTTCAAAAATTTAATTATTAAAACTTTAAATTATTAAATTTTAAATTTTAAATACTAAATTTTTAAAATTTAATTATTAAAACTTTAAATTTTAAAATTTAAAACTTTAGATTTAAAAATATAAAAATTCAAATACTAAATTTCAAAAATTTAATTATTAAATTAAATTAATTTTAAAATTTAAAACTTAACTAAATTTAAAAAATTTAATTATTAAAACTTTAAATTTTAAAATTTAAGAATTTAAAAATTTAAATACTATATTTTAAAAATTTAATTATTAAAACTTTAAATTTTATAATGTAAAAATTTAAATACTAAATTTTAAAAATTTAATTTTAAAACTTTAAATTTTAAAATTTAAAAATTTAAATACTAAATTTTAAAAATTTAAATACTCAATTTTAAAAATTTAATTATTAAAACTTTAAATTTTAAAATTTAAAAATTTAAAAATTTAAATACTAAATTTTAAAAATTTAATTATTAAAACTTTGAATTTTAAAATTTAAAAATTTAAATACTAAATTTTAAAAATTTAATTATTAAAACTTTAAATTATAAAATTTTAAATTTTAAATACTAAATTTTAAAAATTTAATTATTAAAACTTTAAATTTTATAATTTAAGAATTTAAATTTTATAATTTAAAAATTTAAATATTAAATTTTAAAAATTTAAATATTAAATTTTAAAAATTTAAATATTAAAACTTTAAATTTTCGAATTTAAAAATTTAAATTTCAAAATTTAAAAATTTAAATAATATATTTTAAATATTTAATTATTAAAATTCTAAATTTTATAATTTAAAAATTTAAATTTTAAAATTTAAAAATTTAAGTACTAAATTTTAAAAATTTAATTACTAAACCTTTAAATTTTAAAATTTAAAACTTTAAATTTAAAAATTTAAAAATTTAAATACTAAATTTTAAAAATTTAATTATTAAAATTTTAAATTTAAAAATTTAAAAATTTAAATACTAAATTTTAAAAATTTAATTATTAAAACTTTAAATTTTAAAATTTAAAAATTTAAAAATTTAAAAATTTTAATACTAAATTTTAAAAATTTAATTATTAAAACTTTAAATTTTAAAATTTATAAATTTAAATTTTAAAATTTAAAAATTTAAATACTAAATTTTAAAATTTAAAACTTTAAATACTAAATTTAAAAAATTTAATTATTAAAACTTTAAATTTTAAAATTTAAAAATTTAAATACTAAATTTTAAAAATTTAATTTTAAAACTTTAAATTTTAAAATTTAAAAATTTAAATACTAAATTTTAAAAATTTAAAAATTTAAATACTAAATTTTAAAAATTTATTTATTAAAATTTTAAATTTTAAAATTTAAAAATTTAAATACTAAATTTTTAAAATTTAATTATTAAAACTATAAATTTTAAAATTTATAAATTTAAATACTAAATTTTATAAATTTAATTATTAAAACTTTAAATTTTAAATTTTATAAATTTAAATTTTAAAATTTAAAAATTTAAATACTAAATTTTAAAATTTAAAACTTTAAATACTAAATTTAAAAAATTTAATTATTAAAACTTTAAATTTAAAAATTTAAAAATTTAAATACTAAATTTTAAAAATTTAATTATTAAAACTTTAAATTTTAAAATTTATAAATTTAAATTTTAAAATTTAAAAATTTAAATACTAAATTTTAAAATTTAAAACTTTAAATACTAAATTTAAAAAATTTAATTATTAAAACTTTAAATTTTAAAATTTAAAAATTTAAATACTAAATTTTAAAAATTTAATAATAAAACTTTAAATTTTAAAATTTAAAAATTTAAATACTAAATTTTAAAAATTTAAAAATTTAAATACTCAATTTTAAAAATTTAATTATTAAAACTTAAATTTTAAAAATTTAATTATTAAAACTATAAATTTTAATATTTAAAAATTTAAATTCTAAATTTCAAAAATTTAATTATTAAAACTTTAAATTATTAAATTTTAAATTTTAAATACTAAATTTTTAAAATTTAATTATTAAAACTTTAAATTTTAAAATTTAAAACTTTAGATTTAAAAATATAAAAATTCAAATACTAAATTTCAAAAATTTAATTATTAAATTAAATTAATTTTAAAATTTAAAACTTAACTAAATTTAAAAAATTTAATTATTAAAACTTTAAATTTTAAAATTTAAGAATTTAAAAATTTAAATACTATATTTTAAAAATTTAATTATTAAAACTTTAAATTTTATAATGTAAAAATTTAAATACTAAATTTTAAAAATTTAATTTTAATACTTTAAATTTTTAAATTTAAAAATTTAAAAATTTAAATACTAAATTTTAAAAATTTAATTATTAAAACTTTAAATTTTAAAATTTATAAATTTAAATTTTAAAATTTAAAAATTTAAATACTAAATTTTAAAATTTAAAACTTTAAATACTAAATTTAAAAAATTTAATTATTAAAACTTTAAATTTTAAAATTTAAAAATTTAAATACTAAATTTTAAAAATTTAATTTTAAAACTTTAAATTTTAAAATTTAAAAATTTAAATACTAAATTTTAAAAATTTAAAAATTTAAATACTAAATTTTAAAAATTTATTTATTAAAATTTTAAATTTTAAAATTTAAAAATTTAAATACTAAATTTTTAAAATTTAATTATTAAAACTATAAATTTTAAAATTTATAAATTTAAATACTAAATTTTATAAATTTAATTATTAAAACTTTAAATTTTAAATTTTATAAATTTAATTTTTAAAATTTAAAAATTTAAATACTAAATTTTAAAATTTAAAACTTTAAATACTAAATTTAAAAAATTTAATTATTAAAACTTTAAATTTAAAAATTTAAAAATTTAAATACTAAATTTTAAAAATTTAATTATTAAAACTTTAAATTTTAAAATTTATAAATTTAAATTTTAAAATTTAAAAATTTAAATACTAAATTTTAAAATTTAAAACTTTAAATACTAAATTTAAAAAATTTAATTATTAAAACTTTAAATTTTAAAATTTAAAAATTTAAATACTAAATTTTAAAAATTTAATAATAAAACTTTAAATTTTAAAATTTAAAAATTTAAATACTAAATTTTAAAAATTTAAAAATTTAAATACTCAATTTTAAAAATTTAATTATTAAAACTTTAAATTTTAAAATTTAAAAATTTAAAAATTTAAATACTAAATTTTAAAAATTTAATTATTAAAACTATAAATTTTAATATTTAAAAATTTAAATTCTAAATTTCAAAAATTTAATTATTAAAACTTTAAATTATTAAATTTTAAATTTTAAATACTAAATTTTTAAAATTTAATTATTAAAACTTTAAATTTTAAAATTTAAAACTTTAGATTTAAAAATATAAAAATTCAAATACTAAATTTCAAAAATTTAATTATTAAATTAAATTAATTTTAAAATTTAAAACTTAACTAAATTTAAAAAATTTAATTATTAAAACTTTAAATTTTAAAATTTAAGAATTTAAAAATTTAAATACTATATTTTAAAAATTTAATTATTAAAACTTTAAATTTTATAATGTAAAAATTTAAATACTAAATTTTAAAAATTTAATTTTAAAACTTTAAATTTTAAAATTTAAAAATTTAAATACTAAATTTTAAAAATGTAAATACTCAATTTTAAAAATTTAATTATTAAAACTTTAAATTTTAAAATTTAAAAATTTAAAAATTTAAATACTAAATTTTAAAAATTTAATTATTAAAACTTTGAATTTTAAAATTTAAAAATTTAAATACTAAATTTTAAAAATTTAATTATTAAAACTTTAAATTATAAAATTTTAAATTTTAAATACTAAATTTTAAAAATTTAATTATTAAAACTTTAAATTTTATAATTTAAGAATTTAAATTTTATAATTTAAAAATTTAAATATTAAATTTTAAAAATTTAAATATTAAATTTTAAAAATTTAAATATTAAAACTTTAAATTTTTAAAGTTAAAAAGTTCAAATACTAAATTTTAAAAATTTAATTATTAAAACTTTAAATTTTAAAATTTAAAAATTTAAATTTTAAAATTTAAAAATTTAAATTTTAAAATTTAAAAATTTAAATTTGAATATTTTAAAATTTAAAAATTTAAATACTAAATTTTAAATATTTAATTATTAAAACTTTAAATTTTAGAATTTAAAAATTTAAATTTTAAAATTTAAAAATTTAAATACTAAATTTTAAAAATTTAATTACTAAACCTTTAAATTTTAAAAATTAAAAATTTAAATACTAAATTTTAAAATTTAAAAATTTAAATTTCAAAATTTAAAAATTTAAATAATAAATTTTAAAAATTTAATTATTAAAACTCTAAATTTTAGAGTTTAAAAATGTAAATTTTAAAATTTAAAAATTTAAATTCTAAATTTTAAAAATTTAATTACTAAACCTTTAAATTTTAAAATTTAAAAATATAAAAACTAAATTTTAAAATTTAAAACTTTAAATTTAAAAATTTAAAAATTTAAATACTAAATTTTAAAAATTTAATTATTAAAATTTTAAATTTAAAAATTTAAAAATTTAAATACTAAATTTTAAAAATTTAATTATTAAAACTTTAAATTTTAAAATTTAAAAATATAAAAACTAAATTTTAAAATTTAAAACTTTAAATTTAAAAATTTAAAAATTTAAATATTAATTTTAAAAATTTAATTATTAAAACTTTAAATTATAAAATTTTAAATTTTAAATACTAAATTTTAAAAATTTAATTATTAAAACTTTAAATTTTAGAATTTAAAAACTTAAATTTTAAAATTTAAAAATTTAAATACTAAATTTTAAAAATTTAATTACTAAACCTTTAAATTTTAAAAGTTAAAAATTTAAATACTAAATTTTAAAATTTTAAAATTTAAAAATTTGAATACTAAATTATAAAATTTAAAACTTTAAATTTAAAAATTTAAAAATTTAAATACTAAATTTTAAAAATTTAATTATTAAAATTTTAAATTTAAAAATTTAAAAATTTAAATATTAAATTTTAAAAATTTAATTATTAAAACTTTAAATTTTAAAATTTAAAAATTTAAAAATTTAAATCCTAAATTTTAAAAATATAATTATTAAAATTTTAAATTTAAAAATTTAAAAATTTAAATACTAAATTTTAAAAATTTAATTATTAAAACTTTAAATTTTAAAATTTAAAAATTTAAAAATTCAAAAACTAAATTTTAAAAATTTAATTATTAAAACTTTAAATTTTAAAATTTAATAATTCAAATACTAAATTTTAAAAATTTAATTTTAAAACTTTAAATTTTAAAATTTAAAAATTTAAATACTAAATTTTAAAAATTTAAAAATTTAAATACTCAATTTTAAAAATTTAATTATTATAACTTTAAATTTTAAAATTTAAATATTTAAAAATTTAAATACTAAATTTTAAAAATTTAATTATTAAAACTTTAAATTATAAAATTTTAAATTTTAAATGCTAAATTTTTAAAATTTAATTATTAAAACTTTAAATTTTAAAATTTAAAAATTTAAATATTAAAATTTAAAAATTTAAATACTAAATTTTAAAAATTTAAATATTAAAACTTTAAATTTTAAAATTTAAAAATTCAAATACTAAATTTTAAAAATTTAATTATTAAAACTTTAAATTTTAAAATTTAAAAATTTAAAAATTTAAATACTAAATTTTAAAAATTTAATTATTAAAACTTTAAATTATAAAATTTTAAATTTTAAATACTAAATTTTAAAAATTTAATTATTAAAACTTTAAATTTTAGAATTTAAAAACTTAAATTTAAAAATTTAAAAATTTAAATACTAAATTTTATAAATTTAATTACTAAACCTTTAAATTTTAAAATTTAAAAATTTAAATAATAAATTTTAAAATTTAAAACTTTAAATTTAAAAATTTAAAAATCTAAATACAAAGTTTTAAAAAATTAAAAATTTAAATACTCAATTTTAAAAATTTAATTATTAAAACTTTAAATTTTAAAATTTTAAAATTTAAAAATTTAAAAATTTAAATACTAAATTTTAAAAATTTAATTATTAAAACTTTAAATTTAAAAATTTAAAAATTTAAATACTAAATTTTAAAAATTTAATTATTAAAACTTTAAATTTTAAAATTTAAAAATTTAAAAATTTAAATACTAAATTTTAAAAATTTATTTATTAAAATTTTAAATTTTAAAATTTAAAAATTTAAATACTAAATTTTTAAAATTTAATTATTAAAACTATAAATTTTAAAATTTATAAATTTAAATACTAAATTTTAAAAATTTAATTATTAAAACTTTAAATTTTAAAATTTATAAATTTAAATTTTAAAATTTAAAAATTTAAATACTAAATTTTAAAATTTAAAACTTTAAATACTAAATTTAAAAAATTTAATTATTAAAACTTTAAATTTTAAAATTTAAAAATTTAAAAATTTAAATACTAAATTTTAAAAATTTAATTATTAAAACTTTAAATTTTAAAATTTATAAATTTAAATTTTAATATTTAAAATTTTAAAAACTAAATTTTAAAAATTTAATTTTAAAACTTTAAATTTTAAAATTTAAAAATTTAAATACTAAATTTTAAAAATTTAAAACTTTAAATACTAAATTTAAAAAATTTAATTATTAAAACTTTAAATTTTAAAATTTAAAAATTTAAAAATTTAAATATTAAAATTTAAAAATTTAGATACTAAATTTTAAAAATTTAAATATTAAAACTTTAAATTTTAAAATTTAAAAATTCAAATACTAAATTTTAAAAATTTAATTATTAAAACTTTAAATTTTAAAATTTAAAAATTTAAAAATTTAAATACCAAATTTTAAAAATTTAATTATTAAAACTTTAAATTATAAAATTTTAAATTTTAAATACTAAATTTTAAAAATTTAATTATTAAAACTTTAAATTTTAGAATTTAAAAACTTAAATTTAAAAATTTAAAAATTTAAATACTAAATTTTATAAATTTAATAACTAAACCTTTAAATTCTAAAATTTAAAAATTTAAATAATAAATTTTATAATTTAAAACTTTAAATTTAAAAATTTAAAAATTTAAATACAAAATTTTAAAAAATTAAAAATTTAAATACTCAATTTTAAAAATTTAAATATTAAAACTTTAAATTTTAAAATTTTAAAATTTAAAAATTTAAAAATTTAAATACTAAATTTTAAAAATTTAATTATTAAAACTTTAAATTTAAAAATTTAAAAATTTAAATACTAAATTTTAAAAATTTAATTATTAAAACTTTAAATTTTAAAATTTAAAAATTTAAAAATTTAAATACTAAATTTTAAAAATTTATTTATTAAAATTTTAAATTTTAAAATTTAAAAATTTAAATACCAAATTTTTAAAATTTAATTATTAAAACTATAAATTTTAAAATTTATAAATTTAAATACTAAATTTTAAAAATTTAATTAATAAAACTTTAAATTTTAAAATTTATAAATTTAAATTTTAAAATTTAAAAATTTAAATACTAAATTTTAAAATTTAAAACTTTAAATACTAAATTTAAAAAATTTAATTATTAAAACTTTAAATTTTAAAATTTAAAAATTTAAAAATTTAAATACTAAATTTTAAAAATTTAATTATTAAAACTTTAAATTTTAAAATTTATAAATTTAAATTTTAAAATTTAAAAATTTAAATACTAAATTTTAAAAATTTAATTTTAAAACTTTAAATTTTAAAATTTAAAAATTTAAATACTAAATTTTAAAAATTTAAAACTTTAAATACTAAATTTAAAAAATTTAATTATTAAAACTTTAAATTTTAAAATTTAAAAATTTAAAAATTTAAATACTAAATTTTAAAAATTTAATTATTAAAACTTTAAATTTTAAAATTTATAAATTTAAATTTTAAAATTTAAAAATTTAAATACTAAATTTTAAAAATTTAATTTTAAAACTTTAAATTTTAAAATTTAAAAATTTAAATACTAAATTTTAAAAATTTAAAACTTTAAATACTAAATTTAAAAAATTTAATTATTAAAACTTTAAATTTTAAAATTTAAAAATTTAAAAATTTAAATACTAAATTTTAAAAATTTAATTATTAAAACTTTAAATTTTAAAATTTATAAATTTAAATTTTAAAATTTAAAAATTTAAATACTAAATTTTAAAAATTTAATTACTAAACCTTTAAATTTTAAAAGTTAAAAATTTAAATACTAAATTTTAAAATTTTAAAATTTAAAAATTTGAATACTAAATTATAAAATTTAAAACTTTAAATACTAAATTTAAAAAATTTAATTATTAAAACTTTAAATTTTAAAATTTAAAAATTTAAAAATTTAAATACTAAATTTTAAAAATTTAATTATTAAAATTTTAAATTTAAATTTTAAAAATTTAAATATTAAATTTTAAAAATTTAATTATTAAAACTTTAAATTTTAAAATTTAAAAATTTAAAAATTTAAATCCTAAATTTTAAAAATATAATTATTAAAATTTTAAATTTAAAAATTTAAAAATTTAAATACTAAATTTTAAAAATTTAATTATTAAAACTTTAAATTTTAAAATTTAAAAATTTAAAAATTCAAAAACTAAATTTTAAAAATTTAATTATTTAAACTTTAAATTTTAAAATTTAATAATTCAAATACTAAATTTTAAAAATTTAATTTTAAAACTTTAAATTTTAAAATTTAAAAATTTAAATACTAAATTTTAAAAATTTAAAAATTTAAATACTCAATTTTAAAAATTTAATTATTATAACTATAAATTTTAAAATTTAAATATTTAAAAATTTAAATACTAAATTTTAAAAATTTAATTATTAAAACTTTAAATTATAAAATTTTAAATTTTAAATGCTAAATTTTAAAAATTTAATTATTAAAACTTTAAATTTTAAAATTTAAAAATTTAAATATTAAAATTTAAAAATTTAGATACTAAATTTTAAAAATTTAAATATTAAAACTTTAAATTTTAAAATTTAAAAATTCAAATACTAAATTTTAAAAATTTAATTATTAAAACTTTAAATTTTAAAATTTAAAAATTTAAAAATTTAAATACTAAATTTTAAAAATTTAATTATTAAAACTTTAAATTATAAAATTTTAAATTTTAAATACTAAATTTTAAAAATTTAATTATTAAAACTTTAAATTTTAGAATTTAAAAACTTAAATTTAAAAATTTAAATACTAAATTTTATAAATTTAATTACTAAACCTTTAAATTTTAAAATTTAAAAATTTAAAAATTTAAATACTAAATTTTAAAAATTTAATTATTAAAACTTTAAATTTTAAAATTTAAAAATTTAAATACTAAATTTTAAAAATTTAATTATTAAAACTTTAAATTATAAAAGTTTAAATTTTAAATACTAAATTTTAAAAATTTAATTATTAAAACTTTAAATTTTAAAATTTAAAAATTTAAATTTTTTAATTTAAAAATTTAAATATTAAATTTTAAAAATTTAAATATTAAATTTTAAAAATTTAAATAATAAAACTTTATATTTTAAAATTTAAAAATTCAAATACTAAATTTTAAAAATTTAATTATTAAAACTTTAAATTTTAAAATTTAAATATTTAAATTTTAAAATTTAAAAATTTAAATTTTAAAATTTAAAAATTTAAATTTTAAAATTTGAAAATTTAAATTTGAATATTTAAAAATTTAAATTTTAAAATTTAAAAATTTAAATACTAAATTTTAAAAATTTAATTATTAAATCTTTAAATTTTAAAATTTAAAAATTTAAATTTCAAAATTTAAAAATTTAAATAATTAATTTTAAATATTTAATTATTAAAACTCAAAATTTTATAATTTAAAAATTTAAATTTTAAAATTTAAAAATTTAAGTACTAAATTTTAAAAATTTAATTACTAAACCTTTAAATTTTAAAATTCAAAACTTTAAATTTAAAAATTTAAAAATTTAAATACTAAATTTTAAAAATTTAATTATTAAAATTTTAAATTTAAAAATTTAAAAATTTAAAAATTTAAAAATTTAAAAATTTAAAAATTTAAAAATTTAAAAATTTAAATACTAAATTTTAAAAATTTAATTATTAAAACTTTAAATTTTAAAATTTAAAAATTTAAACACTAAATTTTAAAAATTTAATTATTAAAACTTTAAATTATAAAAGTTTAAATTTTAAATACTAAATTTTAAAAATTTAATTATTATAACTTTAAATTTTAAAATTTAAAAATTTAAATTTTATAATTTAAAAATTTAAATATTAAATTTTAAAAATTTAAATATTAAACTTTAAAAATTTAAATATTACAACTTTAAATTTTAAAATTTAAAAATTCAAATACTAAATTTTAAAAATTTAATTATTAAAACTTTAAATTTTAAAATTTAAATATTTAAATTTTAAAATTTAAAAATTTAAATACTAAATTTTAAAAATTTATTTATTAAAATTTTAAATTTTAAAATTTAAAAATTTAAATACTAAATTTTTAAAATTTAATTATTAAAACTATAAATTTTAAAATTTATAAATTTAAATACTAAATTTTAAAAATTTAATTAATAAAACTTTAAATTTTAAAATTTATAAATTTAAATTTTAAAATTTAAAAATTTAAATACTAAATTTTAAAATTTAAAACTTTAAATACTAAATTTAAAAAATTTAATTATTAAAACTTTAAATTTTAAAATTTAAAAATTTAAAAATTTAAATACTAAATTTTAAAAATTTAATTATTAAAACTTTAAATTTTAAAATTTATAAATTTAAATTTTAAAATTTAAAAATTTAAATACTAAATTTTAAAAATTTAATTTTAAAACTTTAAATTTTAAAATTTAAAAATTTAAATACTAAATTTTAAAAATTTAAAACTTTAAATACTAAATTTAAAAAATTTAATTATTAAAACTTTAAATTTTAAAATTTAAAAATTTAAAAATTTAAATACTAAATTTTAAAAATTTAATTATTAAAACTTTAAATTTTAAAATTTATAAATTTAAATTTTAAAATTTAAAAATTTAAATACTAAATTTTAAAAATTTAATTACTAAACCTTTAAATTTTAAAAGTTAAAAATTTAAATACTAAATTTTAAAATTTTAAAATTTAAAAATTTGAATACTAAATTATAAAATTTAAAACTTTAAATACTAAATTTAAAAAATTTAATTATTAAAACTTTAAATTTTAAAATTTAAAAATTTAAAAATTTAAATACTAAATTTTAAAAATTTAATTATTAAAACTTTAAATTTTAAAATTTATAAATTTAAATTTTAAAATTTAAAAATTTAAATACTAAATTTTAAAAATTTAATTTTAAAACTTTAAATTTTAAAATTTAAAAATTTAAATACTAAATTTTAAAAATTTAAAACTTTAAATACTAAATTTATAAAATTTAATTATTAAAACTTTAAATTTAAAAATTTAAAAATTTAAATACTAAATTTTAAAAATTTAATTATTAAAACTTTAAATTTTAAAATTTATAAATTTAAATTTTAAAATTTAAAAATTTAAATACTAAATTTTAAAAATTTAATTACTAAACCTTTAAATTTTAAAAGTTAAAAATTTAAATACTAAATTTTAAAATTTTAAAATTTAAAAATTTGAATACTAAATTATAAAATTTAAAACTTTAAATACTAAATTTAAAAAATTTAATTATTAAAACTTTAAATTTTAAAATTTAAAAATTTAAAAATTTAAATACTAAATTTTAAAAATTTAATTATTAAAATTTTAAATTTAAAATTTTAAAAATTTAAATATTAAATTTTAAAAATTTAATTATTAAAACTTTAAATTTTAAAATTTAAAAATTTAAAAATTTAAATCCTAAATTTTAAAAATATAATTATTAAAATTTTAAATTTAAAAATTTAAAAATTTAAATACTAAATTTTAAAAATTTAATTATTAAAACTTTAAATTTTAAAATTTAAAAATTTAAAAATTCAAAAACTAAATTTTAAAAATTTAATTATTTAAACTTTAAATTTTAAAATTTAATAATTCAAATACTAAATTTTAAAAATTTAATTTTAAAACTTTAAATTTTAAAATTTAAAAATTTAAATACTAAATTTTAAAAATTTAAAAATTTAAATACTCAATTTTAAAAATTTAATTATTATAACTATAAATTTTAAAATTTAAATATTTAAAAATTTAAATACTAAATTTTAAAAATTTAATTATTAAAACTTTAAATTATAAAATTTTAAATTTTAAATGCTAAATTTTAAAAATTTAATTATTAAAACTTTAAATTTTAAAATTTAAAAATTTAAATATTAAAATTTAAAAATTTAGATACTAAATTTTAAAAATTTAAATATTAAAACTTTAAATTTTAAAATTTAAAAATTCAAATACTAAATTTTAAAAATTTAATTATTAAAACTTTAAATTTTAAAATTTAAAAATTTAAAAATTTAAATACTAAATTTTAAAAATTTAATTATTAAAACTTTAAATTATAAAATTTTAAATTTTAAATACTAAATTTTAAAAATTTAATTATTAAAACTTTAAATTTTAGAATTTAAAAACTTAAATTTAAAAATTTAAATACTAAATTTTATAAATTTAATTACTAAACCTTTAAATTTTAAAATTTAAAAATTTAAAAATTTAAACACTAAATTTTAAAAATTTAATTATTAAAACTTTAAATTTTAAAATTTAAAAATTTAAATACTAAATTTTAAAAATTTAATTATTAAAACTTTAAATTATAAAAGTTTAAATTTTAAATACTAAATTTTAAAAATTTAATTATTAAAACTTTAAATTTTAAAATTTAAAAATTTAAATTTTTTAATTTAAAAATTTAAATATTAAATTTTAAAAATTTAAATATTAAATTTTAAAAATTTAAATAATAAAACTTTATATTTTAAAATTTAAAAATTCAAATACTAAATTTTAAAAATTTAATTATTAAAACTTTAAATTTTAAAATTTAAATATTTAAATTTTAAAATTTAAAAATTTAAATTTTAAAATTTAAAAATTTAAATTTTAAAATTTGAAAATTTAAATTTGAATATTTAAAAATTTAAATTTTAAAATTTAAAAATTTAAATACTAAATTTTAAAAATTTAATTATTAAAACTTTAAATTTTAAAATTTAAAAATTTAAATTTCAAAATTTAAAAATTTAAATAATAAATTTTAAATATTTAATTATTAAAACTCTAAATTTTATAATTTAAAAATTTAAATTTTAAAATTTAAAAATTTAAGTACTAAATTTTAAAAATTTAATTACTAAACCTTTAAATTTTAAAATTTAAAACTTTAAATTTAAAAATTTAAAAATTTAAATACTAAATTTTAAAAATTTAATTATTAAAATTTTAAATTTAAAAATTTAAAAATTTAAAAATTTAAAAATTTAAAAATTTAAAAATTTAAAAATTTAAATACTAAATTTTAAAAATTTAATTATTAAAACTTTAAATTTTAAAATTTAAAAATTTAAATACTAAATTTTAAAAATTTAATTATTAAAACTTTAAATTATAAAAGTTTAAATTTTAAATACTAAATTTTAAAAATTTAATTATTATAACTTTAAATTTTAAAATTTAAAAATTTAAATTTTATAATTTAAAAATTTAAATATTAAATTTTAAAAATTTAAATATTAAACTTTAAAAATTTAAATATTACAACTTTAAATTTTAAAATTTAAAAATTCAAATACTAAATTTTAAAAATTTAATTATTAAAACTTTAAATTTTAAAATTTAAATATTTAAATTTTAAAATTTAAAAATTTAAATTTTAAAATTTAAAAATTTAAATTTTAAAATTTGAAAATTTAAATTTGAATATTTATAAATTTAAATTTTAAAATTTAAAAATTTAAATACTAAATTTTAAAAATTTAATTATTAAAACTTTAAATTTTAAAATTTAAAAATTTAAATTTCAAAATTTAAAAATTTAAATAATAAATTTTAAATATTTAATTATTAAAACTCTAAATTTTATAATTTAAAAATTTAAATTTTAAAATTTAAAAATTTGAGTACTAAATTTTAAAAATTTAATTACTAAACCTTTAAATTTTAAAATTTAAAACTTTAAATTTAAAAATTTAAAAATTTAAATACTAAATTTTAAAAATTTAATTATTAAAATTTTAAATTTAAAAATTTAAAAATTTAAAAATTTAAAAATTTAAAAATTTAAAAATTTAAAAATTTAAAAATTTAAAAATTTAAAAATTTAAAAATATAAAAATTTAAAAATTTAAAAATTTAAAAATTTAAAAATTTAAAAATTTAAAAATTTAAAAATTTAAAAATTTAAAAATTTAAAAATTTAAATACTAAATTTTAAAAATTTAATTATTAAAACTTTAAATTTTAAAATTTAAAAATTTAAATACTAAATTTTAAAAATTTAATTATTAAAACTTTAAATTTTAAAATTTAAAAATTTAAATAATAAATTTTAAATATTTAATTATTAAAACTCTAAATTTTATAATTTAAAAATTTAAATTTTAAAATTTAAAAATTTAAGTACTAAATTTTAAAAATTTAATTACTAAACCTTTAAATTTTAAAATTTAATTATTAAAACTTTAAATTTTAAAATTTAAAACTTTAAATTTAAAAATTTAAAAATTTAAATACAAAATTTTAAAAATTTAATTATTAAAACTTTAAATTTTAAAATTTAAAAATTTAAAAATTCAAAAACTAAATTTTAAAAATTTAATTATTAAAACTTTAAATTTTAAAATTTAATAATTCAAATACTAAATTTTAAAAATTTAATTTTAAAACTTTAAATTTTAAAATTTAAAAATTTAAATTTTAAAATTTAAAAATTTAAATTTTAAAATTTGAAAATTTAAATTTGAATATTTAAAAATTTAAATTTTAAAATTTAAAAATTTAAATACTAAATTTTAAAAATTTAATTATTAAAACTTTAAATTTTAAAATTTAAAAATTTAAATTTCAATATTTAAAAATTTAAATAATAAATTTTAAATATTTAATTATTAAAACTCTAAATTTTATAATTTAAAAATTTAAATTTTAAAATTTAAAAATTTAAGTACTAAATTTTAAAAATTTAATTACTAAACCTTTAAATTTTAAAATTTAAAACTTTAAATTTAAAAATTTAAAAATTTAAATACAAAATTTTAAAAATTTAATTATTAAAATTTTAAATTTAAAAATTTAAAAATTTAAAAATTTAAAAATTTAAAAATTTAAAAATTTAAAAATTTAAAAATTTAAAAATTTAAAAATTTAAAAATTTAAAAATTTAAAAATTTAAAAATTTAAAAATTTAAAAATTTAAAAATTTAAATACTAAATTTTAAAAATTTAATTATTAAAACTTTAAATTTTAAAATTTAAAAATTTAAAAATTTAAATACTAAATTTTAAAAATTTAATTATTAAAACTTTGAATTTACAATTTAAAAATTTAAATACTAAATTTTAAAAATTTAATTATTAAAACTTTAAATTATAAAATTTTAAATTTTAAATGCTAAATTTTAAAAATTTAATTATTAAAACTTTAAATTTTAAAATTTAAAAATTTAAATATTAAAATTTAAAAATTTAAATACTAAATTTTAAAAATTTAAATATTAAAACTTTAAATTTTAAAATTTAAAAATTCAAATACTAAATTTTAAAAATTTAATTATTAAAACTTTAAATTTTAAAATTTAAAAATTTAAATACTAAATTTTAAAAATTTAATTATTAAAACTTTAAATTATAAAATTTTAAATTTTAAATACTAAATTTTAAAAATTTAATTATTAAAACTTTAAATTTTAGAATTTAAAAACTTAAATTTAAAAATTTAAAAATTTAAATACTAAATTTTATAAATTTAATTACTAAACCTTTAAATTTTAAAATTTAAAAATTTAAATAATAAATTTTAAAATTTAAAACTTTAAATTTAAAAATTTAAAAATTTAGATACAAAATTTTAAAAATTTAATTATTAAAACTTTAAATTTTAAAATTTAAAAATTTAAAAATTTAAATACTAAATTTTAAAAATTTAATTATTAAAACTTTAAATTTTAAAATTTAAAAATTTAAATACTAAATTTTAAAAATTTAATTATTAAAACTTTAAATTATAAAAGTTTAAATTTTAAATACTAAATTTTAAAAATTTAATTATTATAACTTTAAATTTTAAAATTTAAAAATTTAAATTTTATAATTTAAAAATTTAAATATTAAATTTTAAAAATTTAAATATTAAACTTTAAAAATTTAAATATTACAACTTTAAATTTTAAAATTTAAAAATTCAAATACTAAATTTTAAAAATTTAATTATTAAAACTTTAAATTTTAAAATTTAAATATTTAAATTTTAAAATTTAAAAATTTAAATTTTAAAATTTAAAAATTTAAATTTTAAAATTTGAAAATTTAAATTTGAATATTTAAAAATTTAAATTTTAAAATTTAAAAATTTAAATACTAAATTTTAAAAATTTAATTATTAAAACTTTAAATTTTAGAATTTAAAAATTTAAATTTCAAAATTTAAAAATTTAAATAATAAATTTTAAATATTTAATTATTAAAACTCTAAATTTTATAATTTAAAAATTTAAATTTTAAAATTTAAAAATTTAAGTACTAAATTTTAAAAATTTAATTACTAAACCTTTAAATTTTAAAATTTAAAACTTTAAATTTAAAAATTTAAAAATTTTAATACTAAATTTTAAAAATTTAATTATTAAAATTTTAAATTTAAAAATTTAAAAATTTAAAAATTTAAAAATTTAAAAATTTAAAAATTTAAAAATTTAAAAATTTAAATACTAAATTTTAAAAATTTAATTATTAAAACTTCAAATTTTAAAATTTAAAAATTTAAAAATTTAAATACCAAATTTTAAAAATTTATTTATTAAAATTTTAAATTTTAAAATTTAAAACTTTAAATACTAAATTTAAAAAATTTAATTATTAAAACTATAAATTTTAAAATTTAAAAATTTAAATACTAAATTTTAAAAATTTAATTATTAAAACTTTAAATTTTAAAATTTAAAAATTTAAATACTAAATTTTAAAAATTTAAAAATTTAAATACTCAATTTTAAAAATTTAATTATTAAAACTTTAAATTTAAAAATTTAAATATTTAAAAATTTAAATACTAAATTTTAAAAATTTAATTATTAAAACTATTAATTTTAATATTTAAAAATTTAAATTCTAAATTTCAAAAATTTAATTATTAAAACTTTAAATTATAAAATTTTAAATTTTAAGTACTAAATTTTTAAAATTTAATTATTAAAACTTTAAATTTTAATATTTAAAACTTTAAATTTAAAAATATAAAAATTCAAATACTAAATTTCAAAAATTTAATTATTAAATTAAATTAATTTTAAAATTTAAAACTTAACTAAATTTAAAAAATTTAATTATTAAAACTTTAAATTTTAAAATTTAAGAATTTAAAAATTTAAATACTATATTTTAAAAATTTAATTATTAAAACTTTAAATTTTAAAATGTAAAAATTTAAATACTAAATTTTAAAAATTTAATTTTAAAACTTTAAATTTTAAAATTTAAAAATTTAAATACTAAATTTTAAAAATTTAAATACTCAATTTTAAAAATTTAATTATTAAAACTTTAAATTTTATAATTTAAGAAATTAAATTTTATAATTTAAAAATTTAAATATTAAATTTTAAAAATTTAAATATTAAATTTTAAAAATTTAAATATTAAAACTTTAAATTTTTAAAGTTAAAAATTCAAATACTAAATTTTAAAAATTTAATTATTAAAACTTTAAATTTTAAAATTTAAAAATTTAAATTTTAAAATTTAAAAATTTAAATTTTAAAATTTAAAAATTTAAATTTGAATATTTAAAAATTTAAATTTTAAAATTTAAAAATTTAAATACTAAATTTTAAAAATTTAATTATTAAAACTTTAAATTTTAGAATTTAAAAATTTAAATTTTAAAATTTAAAAATTTAAATACTAAATTTTAAAAATTTAATTACTAAACCTTTAAATTTAAAAATTTAAAAATTTAAATACTAAATTTTAAGAATTTAATTATTAAAATTTTAAATTTAAAAATTTAAAAATTTAAATACTAAATTTTAAAAATTTAATTATTAAAACTTTAAATTTTAAAATTTAAAAATTTAAAAATTCAAAAACTAAATTTTAAAAATTTAATTATTAAAACTTTAAATTTTAAAATTTTAAATTTTAAATACTAAATTTTAAAAATTTAATTATTAAAACTTTAAATTTTAGAATTTAAAAACTTAAATTTTAAAATTTAAAAATTTAAATATTAAATTTTAAAAATTTAATTATTAAAACTTTAAATTTTAAAATTTAAAAATTTAAAAATTTAAATCCTAAATTTTAAAAATATAATTATTAAAATTTTAAATTTAAAAATTTAAAAATTTAAATACTAAATTTTAAAAATTTAATTATTAAAACTTTAAATTTTAAAATTTAAAAATTTAAAAATTTAAAAATTTAAATACTAAATTTTAAAAATTTAATTATTAAAACTTTAAATTTTAAAATTTAAAAATTTAAAAATTTAAATACTAAATTTTAAAAATTTAATTATTAAAACTTTAAATTTTAAAATTTAAAAATTTAAATACTAAATTTTAAAAATTTAATTATTAAAACTTTAAATTATAAAAGTTTAAATTTTAAATACTAAATTTTAAAAATTTAATTATTATAACTTTAAATTTTAAAATTTAAAAATTTAAATTTTATAATTTAAAAATTTAAATATTAAATTTTAAAAATTTAAATATTAAACTTTAAAAATTTAAATATTACAACTTTAAATTTTAAAATTTAAAAATTCAAATACTAAATTTTAAAAATTTAATTATTAAAACTTTAAATTTTAAAATTTAAATATTTAAATTTTAAAATTTAAAAATTTAAATTTTAAAATTTAAAAATTTAAATTTTAAAATTTGAAAATTTAAATTTGAATATTTAAAAATTTAAATTTTAAAATTTAAAAATTTAAATACTAAATTTTAAAAATTTAATTATTAAAACTTTAAATTTTAGAATTTAAAAATTTAAATTTCAAAATTTAAAAATTTAAATAATAAATTTTAAATATTTAATTATTAAAACTCTAAATTTTATAATTTAAAAATTTAAATTTTAAAATTTAAAAATTTAAGTACTAAATTTTAAAAATTTAATTACTAAACCTTTAAATTTTAAAATTTAAAACTTTAAATTTAAAAATTTAAAAATTTTAATACTAAATTTTAAAAATTTAATTATTAAAATTTTAAATTTAAAAATTTAAAAATTTAAAAATTTAAAAATTTAAAAATTTAAAAATTTAAAAATTTAAAAATTTAAATACTAAATTTTAAAAATTTAATTATTAAAACTTCAAATTTTAAAATTTAAAAATTTAAAAATTTAAATACCAAATTTTAAAAATTTATTTATTAAAATTTTAAATTTTAAAATTTAAAACTTTAAATACTAAATTTAAAAAATTTAATTATTAAAACTATAAATTTTAAAATTTAAAAATTTAAATACTAAATTTTAAAAATTTAATTATTAAAACTTTAAATTTTAAAATTTAAAAATTTAAATACTAAATTTTAAAAATTTAAAAATTTAAATACTCAATTTTAAAAATTTAATTATTAAAACTTTAAATTTAAAAATTTAAATATTTAAAAATTTAAATACTAAATTTTAAAAATTTAATTATTAAAACTATTAATTTTAATATTTAAAAATTTAAATTCTAAATTTCAAAAATTTAATTATTAAAACTTTAAATTATAAAATTTTAAATTTTAAGTACTAAATTTTTAAAATTTAATTATTAAAACTTTAAATTTTAATATTTAAAACTTTAAATTTAAAAATATAAAAATTCAAATACTAAATTTCAAAAATTTAATTATTAAATTAAATTAATTTTAAAATTTAAAACTTAACTAAATTTAAAAAATTTAATTATTAAAACTTTAAATTTTAAAATTTAAGAATTTAAAAATTTAAATACTATATTTTAAAAATTTAATTATTAAAACTTTAAATTTTAAAATGTAAAAATTTAAATACTAAATTTTAAAAATTTAATTTTAAAACTTTAAATTTTAAAATTTAAAAATTTAAATACTAAATTTTAAAAATTTAAATACTCAATTTTAAAAATTTAATTATTAAAACTTTAAATTTTATAATTTAAGAAATTAAATTTTATAATTTAAAAATTTAAATATTAAATTTTAAAAATTTAAATATTAAATTTTAAAAATTTAAATATTAAAACTTTAAATTTTTAAAGTTAAAAATTCAAATACTAAATTTTAAAAATTTAATTATTAAAACTTTAAATTTTAAAATTTAAAAATTTAAATTTTAAAATTTAAAAATTTAAATTTTAAAATTTAAAAATTTAAATTTGAATATTTAAAAATTTAAATTTTAAAATTTAAAAATTTAAATACTAAATTTTAAAAATTTAATTATTAAAACTTTAAATTTTAGAATTTAAAAATTTAAATTTTAAAATTTAAAAATTTAAATACTAAATTTTAAAAATTTAATTACTAAACCTTTAAATTTAAAAATTTAAAAATTTAAATACTAAATTTTAAAAATTTAATTATTAAAATTTTAAATTTAAAAATTTAAAAATTTAAATACTAAATTTTAAAAATTTAATTATTAAAACTTTAAATTTTAAAATTTAAAAATTTAAATACTAAATTTTAAAAATTTAATTATTAAAACTTTAAATTATAAAAGTTTAAATTTTAAATACTAAATTTTAAAAATTTAATTATTATAACTTTAAATTTTAAAATTTAAAAATTTAAATTTTATAATTTAAAAATTTAAATATTAAATTTTAAAAATTTAAATATTAAACTTTAAAAATTTAAATATTACAACTTTAAATTTTAAAATTTAAAAATTCAAATACTAAATTTTAAAAATTTAATTATTAAAACTTTAAATTTTAAAATTTAAATATTTAAATTTTAAAATTTAAAAATTTAAATTTTAAAATTTAAAAATTTAAATTTTAAAATTTGAAAATTTAAATTTGAATATTTAAAAATTTAAATTTTAAAATTTAAAAATTTAAATACTAAATTTTAAAAATTTAATTATTAAAACTTTAAATTTTAGAATTTAAAAATTTAAATTTCAAAATTTAAAAATTTAAATAATAAATTTTAAATATTTAATTATTAAAACTCTAAATTTTATAATTTAAAAATTTAAATTTTAAAATTTAAAAATTTAAGTACTAAATTTTAAAAATTTAATTACTAAACCTTTAAATTTTAAAATTTAAAACTTTAAATTTAAAAATTTAAAAATTTTAATACTAAATTTTAAAAATTTAATTATTAAAATTTTAAATTTAAAAATTTAAAAATTTAAAAATTTAAAAATTTAAAAATTTAAAAATTTAAAAATTTAAAAATTTAAATACTAAATTTTAAAAATTTAATTATTAAAACTTCAAATTTTAAAATTTAAAAATTTAAAAATTTAAATACCAAATTTTAAAAATTTATTTATTAAAATTTTAAATTTTAAAATTTAAAACTTTAAATACTAAATTTAAAAAATTTAATTATTAAAACTATAAATTTTAAAATTTAAAAATTTAAATACTAAATTTTAAAAATTTAATTATTAAAACTTTAAATTTTAAAATTTAAAAATTTAAATACTAAATTTTAAAAATTTAAAAATTTAAATACTCAATTTTAAAAATTTAATTATTAAAACTTTAAATTTAAAAATTTAAATATTTAAAAATTTAAATACTAAATTTTAAAAATTTAATTATTAAAACTATTAATTTTAATATTTAAAAATTTAAATTCTAAATTTCAAATATTTAATTATTAAAACTTTAAATTATAAAATTTTAAATTTTAAGTACTAAATTTTTAAAATTTAATTATTAAAACTTTAAATTTTAATATTTAAAACTTTAAATTTAAAAATATAAAAATTCAAATACTAAATTTCAAAAATTTAATTATTAAATTAAATTAATTTTAAAATTTAAAACTTAACTAAATTTAAAAAATTTAATTATTAAAACTTTAAATTTTAAAATTTAAGAATTTAAAAATTTAAATACTATATTTTAAAAATTTAATTATTAAAACTTTAAATTTTAAAATGTAAAAATTTAAATACTAAATTTTAAAAATTTAATTTTAAAACTTTAAATTTTAAAATTTAAAAATTTAAATACTAAATTTTAAAAATTTAAATACTCAATTTTAAAAATTTAATTATTAAAACTTTAAATTTTATAATTTAAGAAATTAAATTTTATAATTTAAAAATTTAAATATTAAATTTTAAAAATTTAAATATTAAATTTTAAAAATTTAAATATTAAAACTTTAAATTTTTAAAGTTAAAAATTCAAATACTAAATTTTAAAAATTTAATTATTAAAACTTTAAATTTTAAAATTTAAAAATTTAAATTTTAAAATTTAAAAATTTAAATTTTAAAATTTAAAAATTTAAATTTGAATATTTAAAAATTTAAATTTTAAAATTTAAAAATTTAAATACTAAATTTTAAAAATTTAATTATTAAAACTTTAAATTTTAGAATTTAAAAATTTAAATTTTAAAATTTAAAAATTTAAATACTAAATTTTAAAAATTTAATTACTAAACCTTTAAATTTAAAAATTTAAAAATTTAAATACTAAATTTTAAAAATTTAATTATTAAAATTTTAAATTTAAAAATTTAAAAATTTAAATACTAAATTTTAAAAATTTAATTATTAAAACTTTAAATTTTAAAATTTAAAAATTTAAAAATTCAAAAACTAAATTTTAAAAATTTAATTATTAAAACTTTAAATTTTAAAATTTTAAATTTTAAATACTAAATTTTAAAAATTTAATTATTAAAACTTTAAATTTTAGAATTTAAAAACTTAAATTTTAAAATTTAAAAATTTAAATATTAAATTTTAAAAATTTAATTATTAAAACTTTAAATTTTAAAATTTAAAAATTTAAAAATTTAAATCCTAAATTTTAAAAATATAATTATTAAAATTTTAAATTTAAAAATTTAAAAATTTAAATACTAAATTTTAAAAATTTAATTATTAAAACTTTAAATTTTAAAATTTAAAAATTTAAAAATTTAAAAATTTAAATACTAAATTTTAAAAATTTAATTATTAAAACTTTGAATTTACAATTTAAAAATTTAAATACTAAATTTTAAAAATTTAATTATTAAAACTTTAAATTATAAAATTTTAAATTTTAAATGCTAAATTTTAAAAATTTAATTATTAAAACTTTAAATTTTAAAATTTAAAAATTTAAATATTAAAATTTAAAAACTTAAATACTAAATTTTAAAAATTTAAATATTAAAACTTTAAATTTTAAAATTTAAAAATTCAAATACTAAATTTTAAAAATTTAATTATTAAAACTTTAAATTATAAAATTTTAAATTTTAAATACTAAATTTTAAAAATTTAATTATTAAAACTTTAAATTTTAGAATTTAAACACTTAAATTTAAAAATTTAAAAATTTAAATACTAAATTTTATAAATTTAATTACTAAACCTTTAAATTTTAAAATTTAAAAATTTAAATAATAAATTTTAAAATTTAAAACTTTAAATTTAAAAATTTAAAAATTTAGATACAAAATTTTAAAAATTTAAAAATTTATATACTCAATTTTAAAAATTTAATTATTAAAACTTTAAATTTTAAAATTTAAAAATTTAAAAATTTAAATACTAAATTTTAAAAATTTAATTATTAAAACTTTAAATTTTAAAATTTAAAAATTTAAATACTAAATTTTAAAAATTTAATTATTAAAACTTTAAATTATAAAAGTTTAAATTTTAAATACTAAATTTTAAAAATTTAATTATTAAAACTTTAAATTTTAAAATTTAAAAATTTAAAAATTTAAATACTAAATTTTAAAAATTTAATTATTAAAACTTTAAATTTTAAAATTTAAAAATTCAAATACTAAATTTTAAAAATTTAATTATTAAAACTTTAAATTTTAAAATTTAAATATTTAAATTTTAAAATTTAAAAATTTAAATTTTAAAATTTAAAAATTTAAATTTTAAAATTTGAAAATTTAAATTTGAATATTTAAAAATTTAAATTTTAAAATTTAAAAATTTAAATACTAAATTTTAAAAATTTAATTATTAAAACTTTAAATTTTAGAATTTAAAAATTTAAATTTCAAAATTTAAAAATTTAAATAATAAATTTTAAATATTTAATTATTAAAACTCTAAATTTTATAATTTAAAAATTTAAATTTTAAAATTTAAAAATTTAAGTACTAAATTTTAAAAATTTAATTACTAAACCTTTAAATTTTAAAATTTAAAACTTTAAATTTAAAAATTTAAAAATTTTAATACTAAATTTTAAAAATTTAATTATTAAAATTTTAAATTTAAAAATTTAAAAATTTAAAAATTTAAAAATTTAAAAATTTAAAAATTTAAAAATTTAAAAATTTAAAAATTTAAATACTAAATTTTAAAAATTTAATTATTAAAACTTCAAATTTTAAAATTTAAAAATTTAAAAATTTAAATACCAAATTTTAAAAATTTATTTATTAAAATTTTAAATTTTAAAATTTAAAACTTTAAATACTAAATTTAAAAAATTTAATTATTAAAACTATAAATTTTAAAATTTAAAAATTTAAATACTAAATTTTAAAAATTTAATTATTAAAACTTTAAATTTTAAAATTTAAAAATTTAAATACTAAATTTTAAAAATTTAAAAATTTAAATACTCAATTTTAAAAATTTAATTATTAAAACTTTAAATTTAAAAATTTAAAAATTTAAAAATTTAAATACTAAATTTTAAAAATTTCATTATTAAAACTATTAATTTTAATATTTAAAAATTTAAATTCTAAATTTCAAAAATTTAATTATTAAAACTTTAAATTATAAAATTTTAAATTTTAAGTACTAAATTTTTAAAATTTAATTATTAAAACTTTAAATTTTAATATTTAAAACTTTAAATTTAAAAATATAAAAATTCAAATACTAAATTTCAAAAATTTAATTATTAAATTAAATTAATTTTAAAATTTAAAACTTAACTAAATTTAAAAAATTTAATTATTAAAACTTTAAATTTTAAAATTTAAGAATTTAAAAATTTAAATACTATATTTTAAAAATTTAATTATTAAAACTTTAAATTTTAAAATGTAAAAATTTAAATACTAAATTTTAAAAATTTAATTTTAAAACTTTAAATTTTAAAATTTAAAAATTTAAATACTAAATTTTAAAAATTTAAATACTCAATTTTAAAAATTTAATTATTAAAACTTTAAATTTTATAATTTAAGAAATTAAATTTTATAATTTAAAAATTTAAATATTAAATTTTAAAAATTTAAATATTAAATTTTAAAAATTTAAATATTAAAACTTTAAATTTTTAAAGTTAAAAATTCAAATACTAAATTTTAAAAATTTAATTATTAAAACTTTAAATTTTAAAATTTAAAAATTTAAATTTTAAAATTTAAAAATTTAAATTTTAAAATTTAAAAATTTAAATTTGAATATTTAAAAATTTAAATTTTAAAATTTAAAAATTTAAATACTAAATTTTAAAAATTTAATTATTAAAACTTTAAATTTTAGAATTTAAAAATTTAAATTTTAAAATTTAAAAATTTAAATACTAAATTTTAAAAATTTAATTACTAAACCTTTAAATTTAAAAATTTAAAAATTTAAATACTAAATTTTAAAAATTTAATTATTAAAATTTTAAATTTAAAAATTTAAAAATTTAAATACTAAATTTTAAAAATTTAATTATTAAAACTTTAAATTTTAAAATTTAAAAATTTAAAAATTCAAAAACTAAATTTTAAAAATTTAATTATTAAAACTTTAAATTTTAAAATTTTAAATTTTAAATACTAAATTTTAAAAATTTAATTATTAAAACTTTAAATTTTAGAATTTAAAAACTTAAATTTTAAAATTTAAAAATTTAAATATTAAATTTTAAAAATTTAATTATTAAAACTTTAAATTTTAAAATTTAAAAATTTAAAAATTTAAATCCTAAATTTTAAAAATATAATTATTAAAATTTTAAATTTAAAAATTTAAAAATTTAAATACTAAATTTTAAAAATTTAATTATTAAAACTTTAAATTTTAAAATTTAAAAATTTAAAAATTTAAAAATTTAAATACTAAATTTTAAAAATTTAATTATTAAAACTTTGAATTTACAATTTAAAAATTTAAATACTAAATTTTAAAAATTTAATTATTAAAACTTTAAATTATAAAATTTTAAATTTTAAATGCTAAATTTTAAAAATTTAATTATTAAAACTTTAAATTTTAAAATTTAAAAATTTAAATATTAAAATTTAAAAACTTAAATACTAAATTTTAAAAATTTAAATATTAAAACTTTAAATTTTAAAATTTAAAAATTCAAATACTAAATTTTAAAAATTTAATTATTAAAACTTTAAATTATAAAATTTTAAATTTTAAATACTAAATTTTAAAAATTTAATTATTAAAACTTTAAATTTTAGAATTTAAAAACTTAAATTTAAAAATTTAAAAATTTAAATACTAAATTTTATAAATTTAATTACTAAACCTTTAAATTTTAAAATTTAAAAATTTAAATAATAAATTTTAAAATTTAAAACTTTAAATTTAAAAATTTAAAAATTTAGATACAAAATTTTAAAAATTTAAAAATTTATATACTCAATTTTAAAAATTTAATTATTAAAACTTTAAATTTTAAAATTTAAAAATTTAAAAATTTAAATACTAAATTTTAAAAATTTAATTATTAAAACTTTAAATTTTAAAATTTAAAAATTTAAATACTAAATTTTAAAAATTTAATTATTAAAACTTTAAATTATAAAAGTTTAAATTTTAAATACTAAATTTTAAAAATTTAATTATTAAAACTTTAAATTTTAAAATTTAAAAATTTAAATTTTATAATTTAAAAATTTAAATATTAAATTTTATAAATTTAAATATTAAACTTTAAAAATTTAAATATTACAACTTTAAATTTTAAAATTTAAAAATTCAAATACTAAATTTTAAAAATTTAATTATTAAAACTTTAAATTTTAAAATTTAAATATTTAAATTTTAAAATTTAAAAATTTAAATTTTAAAATTTAAAAATTTAAATTTTAAAATTTGAAAATTTAAATTTGATTATTTAAAAATTTAAATTTTAAAATTTAAAAATTTAAATACTAAATTTTAAAAATTTAATTATTAAAACTTTAAATTTTAGAATTTAAAAATTTAAATTTCAAAATTTAAAAATTTAAATAATAAATTTTAAATATTTAATTATTAAAACTCTAAATTTTATAATTTAAAAATTTAAATTTTAAAATTTAAAAATTTAAGTACTAAATTTTAAAAATTTAATTACTAAACCTTTAAATTTTAAAATTTAAAACTTTAAATTTAAAAATTTAAAAATTTTAATACTAAATTTTAAAAATTTAATTATTAAAATTTTAAATTTAAAAATTTAAAAATTTAAAAATTTAAAAATTTAAAAATTTAAAAATTTAAAAATTTAAAAATTTAAAAATTTAAAAATTTAAAAATTTAAAAATTTAAAAATTTAAATACTAAATTTTAAAAATTTAATTATTAAAACTTTAAATTTTAAAATTTAAAAATTTAAAAATTTAAATACTAAATTTTAAAAATTTATTTATTAAAATTTTAAATTTTAAAATTTAAAAATTTAAATACTAAATTTTTAAAATTTAATTATTAAAACTATAAATTTTAAAATTTATAAATTTAAATACTAAATTTTAAAAATTTAATTATTAAAACTTTAAAATTTATAAATTTAAATTTTAAAATTTAAAAATTTAAATACTAAATTTTAAAATTTAAAACTTTAAATACTAAATTTAAAAAATTTAATTATTAAAACTTTAAATTTTAAAATTTAAAAATTTAAATACTAAATTTTAAACATTTAATTTTTAAACTTTAAATTTTAAAATTTAAAAATTTAAATACTAAATTTTAAAAATTTAAAAATTTAAATACTCAATTTTAAAAATTTAATTATTAAAACTTTAAATTTTAAAATTTAAAAATTTAAAAATTTAAATACTAAATTTTAAAAATTTAATTATTAAAACTATAAATTTTAATATTTAAAAATTTAAATTCTAAATTTCAAAAATTTAATTATTAAAACTTCAAATTATAAAATTTTAAATTTTAAGTACTAAATTTTTAAAATTTAATTATTAAAACTTTAAATTTTAAAATTTAAAACTTTAAATTTAAAAATATAAAAATTCAAATACTAAATTTCAAAAATTTAATTATTAAATTAAATTAATTTTAAAATTTAAAACTTAACTAAATTTAAAAAATTTAATTATTAAAACTTTAAATTTTAAAATTTAAGAATTTAAAAATTTAAATCCTAAATTTTAAAAATTTAATTATTAAAACTTTAAATTTTAAAATGTAAAAATTTAAATACTAAATTTTAAAAATTTAATTTTAAAACTTTAAATTTTAAAATTTAAAAATTTAAATACTAAATTTTAAAAATTTAAGTACTCAATTTTAAAAATTTAATTATTAAAACTTTAAATTTTACAATTTAAGAATTTAAATTTTATAATTTAAAAATTTAAGTATTAAATTTTAAAAATTTAAATATTAAATTTTAAAAATTTAAATATTAAAACTTTAAATTTTTAAAGTTAAAAATTCAAATACTAAATTTTAAAAATTTAATTATTAAAACTTTAAATTTTAAAATTTAAAAATTTAAATTTTAAAATTTAAAAATTTAAATTTTAAAATTTAAAAATTTAAATTTGAATATTTAAAAATTTAAATTTTAAAATTTAAAAATTTAAATACTAAATTTTAAAAATTTAATTATTAAAACTTTAAATTTTAGAATTTAAAAATTTAAATTTTAAAATTTAAGAATTTAAATACTAAATTTTAAAAATTTAAATACTCAATTTTAAAAATTTAATTATTAAAACTTTAAATTTTAGAATTTAAAAATGTAAATTTTGAAATTTAAAAATTTAAATTCTAAATTTTAAAAATTTAATTACTAAACCTTTAAATTTTAAAATTTAAAAATATAAAAACTAAATTTTAAAATTTAAAACTTTAAATTTAAAAATTTAAAAATTTAAATACTAAATTTTAAAAATTTAATTATTAAAATTTTAAATTTAAAAATTTAAAAATTTAAATACTAAATTTTAAAGATTTAATTATTAAAACTTTAAATTTTAAAATTTAAAAATTTAAAAATTTAAATACTAAATTTTAAAAATTTAATTATTAAAACTTTAAATTATAAAATTTTAAATTTTAAATACTAAATTTTAAAAATTTAATTATTAAAATTTTAAATTTAGAAATTTAAAAATTTAAATACTAAATTTTAAAAATTTAATTATTAAAACTTTAAATTTTAAAATTTAAAAATTTAAAAATTCAAAAACTAAATTTTAAAAATTTAATTATTAAAACTTTAAATTTTAAAATTTAATAATTCAAATACTAAATTTTAAAAATTTAATTTTAAAACTTTAAATTTTAAAATTTAAAAATTTAAATACTCAATTTTAAAAATTTAATTATTATAACTTTAAATTTTAAAATTTAAAAATTTAAATACTAAATTTTAAAAATTTAATTATTAAAACTTTGAATTTTAAAATTTAAAAATTTAAATACTAAATTTTAAAAATTTAATTATTAAAACTTTAAATTATAAAATTTTAAATTTTAAATACTAAATTTTAAAAATTTAATTATTAAAACTTTAAATTTTATAATTTAAGAATTTAAATTTTATAATTTAAAAATTTAAATATTAAATTTTAAAAATTTAAATATTAAATTTTAAAAATTTAAATATTAAATTTTAAAAATTTAAATATTAAATTTTAAAAATTTAAATATTAAAACTTTAAATTTTAAAATTTAAAAATTCAAATAATAAATTTTAAAAATTTAATTATTAAAACTTTAAATTTTAAAATTTAAAAATTTAAATTTTAAAATTTAAAAATTTAAATTTTAAAATTTAAAAATTTAAATTTGAATATTTAAAAATTTAAATTTTAAAATTTAAAAATTTAAATACTAAATTTTAAAAATTTAATTATTAAAACTTTAAATTTTAGAATTTAAAAATTTAAATTTTAAAATTTAAAAATTTAAATACTAAATTTTAAAAATTTAATTACTAAACCTTTAAATTTTAAAAGTTAAAAATTTAAATACTAAATTTTAAAATTTAAAAATTTAAATTTCAAAATTTAAAAATTTAAATAATAAATTTTAAAAATTTAATTATTAAAACTCTAAATTTTAGAATTTAAAAATGTAAATTTTAAAATTTAAAAATTTAAATTCTAAATTTTAAAAATTTAATTACTAAACCTTTAAATTTTAAAATTTAAAAATATAAAAACTAAATTTTAAAATTTAAAACTTTAAATTAAAAATTTAAAAATTTAAATATTAAATTTTAAAAATTTAATTATTAAAACTTTAAAGTTTAAAATTTAAAAATTTAAAATTTAAATCCTAAATTTTAAAAATTTAATTATTAAAATTTTAAATTTAAAAATTTAAAAATTTAAATACTAAATTTTAAAAATTTAATTATTAAACTTTAAATTTTAAAATTTAAAAATTTAAAAATTCAAAAAATAAATTTTAAAAATTTAATTACTAAACCTTTAAATTTTAAAATTTAAAAATATAAAAACTAAATTTTAAAATTTAAAACTTTAAATTAAAAATTTAAAAATTTAAATATTAAATTTTAAAAATTTAATTATTAAAACTTTAAAGTTTAAAATTTAAAAATTTAAAATTTAAATCCTAAATTTTAAAAATTTAATTATTAAAATTTTAAATTTTAAAATTTAAAAATTTAAATACTAAATTTTAAACATTTAATTTTAAAACTTTAAATTTTAAAATTTAAAAATTTAAATACTAAATTTTAAAAATTTAAAAATTTAAATATTAAATTTTAAAAATTTAATTATTAAAACTTTAAAGTTTAAAATTTAAAAATTTAAAAATTTAAATCCTAAATTTTAAAAATTTAATTATTAAAACTATAAATTTTAATATTTAAAAATTTAAATTCTAAATTTCAAAAATTTAATTATTAAAACTTTAAATTATAAAATTTTAAATTTTAAGTACTAAATTTTTAAAATTTAATTATTAAAACTTTAAATTTTAAAATTTAAAACTTTAAATTTAAAAATATAAAAATTCAAATACTAAATTTCAAAAATTTAATTATTAAATTAAATTAATTTTAAAATTTAAAACTTAACTAAATTTAAAAAATTTAATTATTAAAACTTTAAATTTTAAAATTTAAGAATTTAAAAATTTAAATACTATATTTTAAAAATTTAATTATTAAAACTTTAAATTTTAAAATGTAAAAATTTAAATACTAAATTTTAAAAATTTAATTTTAAAACTTTAAATTTTAAAATTTAAAAATTTAAATACTAAATTTTAAAAATTTAAATACTCAATTTTAAAAATTTAATTATTAAAACTTTAAATTTTACAATTTAAGAATTTAAATTTTATAATTTAAAAATTTAAATATTAAATTTTAAAAATTTAAATATTAAATTTTAAAAATTTAAATATTAAATTTTAAAAATTTAAATATTAAAACTTTAAATTTTTAAACTTAAAAATTCAAATACTAAATTTTAAAAATTTAATTATTAAAACTTTAAATTTTAAAATTTAAAAATTTAAATTTTAAAATTTAAAAATTTAAATTTTAAAATTTAAAAATTTTAATTTGAATATTTAAAAATTTAAATTTTAAAATTTAAAAATTTAAATACTAAATTTTAAAAATTTAATTATTAAAACTTTAAATTTTAGAATTTAAAAATTTAAATTTTAAAATTTAAAAATTTAAATACTAAATTTTAAAAATTTAATTATTAAAACTTTAAATTTTAGAATTTAAAAATTTAAATTTCAAAATTTAAAAATTTAAATAATAAATTTTAAATATTTAATTATTAAAACTCTAAATTTTATAATTTAAAAATTTAAATTTTAAAATTTAAAAATTTAAGTACTAAATTTTAAAAATTTAATTACTAAAATTTTAAATTTAAAAATTTAAAAATTTAAAAATTTAAAAATTTAAAAATTTAAAAATTTAAAAATTTAAATACTAAATTTTAAAATTTAAAACTTTAAATACTAAATTTAAAAAATTTAATTATTAAAACTTTAAATTTTAAAATTTAAAAATTTAAATACTAAATTTTAAACATTTAATTTTAAAACTTTAAATTTTAAAATTTAAAAATTTAAATACTAAATTTTAAACATTTAATTTTAAAACTTTAAATTTTAAAATTTAAAAATTTAAATACTAAATTTTAAAAATTTAAAAATTTAAATACTCAATTTTAAAAATTTAATTATTAAAACTTTAAATTTTAAAATTTAAAAATTTAAAAATTTAAATACTAAATTTTAAAAATTTAATTATTAAAACTATAAATTTTAATATTTAAAAATTTAAATTCTAAATTTCAAAAATTTAATTATTAAAATTTTAAATTATAAAATTTTAAATTTTAAGTACTAAATTTTTAAAATTTAATTATTAAAACTTAAATTTTAAAATTTAAAACTTTAAATTTAAAAATATAAAAATTCAAATACTAAATTTCAAAAATTTAATTATTAAATTAAATTAATTTTAAAATTTAAAACTTAACTAAATTTAAAAAATTTAATTATTAAAACTTTAAATTTTAAAATTTAAGAATTTAAAAATTTAAATACTATATTTTAAAAATTTAATTATTAAAACTTTAAATTTTAAAATGTAAAAATTTAAATACTAAATTTTAAAAATTTAATTTTAAAACTTTAAATTTTAAAATTTAAAAATTTAAATACTAAATTTTAAAAATTTAAATACTCAATTTTAAAAATTTAATTATTAAAACTTTAAATTTTACAATTTAAGAATTTAAATTTTATAATTTAAAAATTTAAATATTAAATTTTAAAAATTTAAATATTAAATTTTAAAAATTTAAATATTAAAACTTTAAATTTTTAAAGTTAAAAATTCAAATACTAAATTTTAAAAATTTAATTATTAAAACTTTAAATTTTAAAATTTAAAAATTTAAATTTTAAAATTTAAAAATTTAAATTTTAAAATTTAAAAATTTAAATTTGAATATTTAAAAATTTAAATTTTAAAATTTAAAAATTTAAATACTAAATTTTAAAAATTTAATTATTAAAACTTTAAATTTTAGAATTTAAAAATTTAAATTTTAAAATTTAAAAATTTAAATACTAAATTTTAAAAATTTAAATACTCAATTTTAAAAATTTAATTATTAAAACTTTAAATTTTAGAATTTAAAAATGTAAATTTTGAAATTTAAAAATTTAAATTCTAAATTTTAAAAATTTAATTACTAAACCTTTAAATTTTAAAATTTAAAAATATAAAAACTAAATTTTAAAATTTAAAACTTTAAATTTAAAAATTTAAAAATTTAAATACTAAATTTTAAAAATTTAATTATTAAAATTTTAAATTTAAAAATTTAAAAATTTAAATACTAAATTTTAAAAATTTAATTATTAAAACTTTAAATTTTAAAATTTAAAAATTTAAAAATTCAAAAACTAAATTTTAAAAATTTAATTATTAAAACTTTAAATTTTAAAATTTAATAATTCAAATACTAAATTTTAAAAATTTAATTTTAAAACTTTAAATTTTAAAATTTAAAAATTTAAATACTCAATTTTAAAAATTTAATTATTATAACTTTAAATTTTAAAATTTAAAAATTTAAATACTAAATTTTAAAAATTTAATTATTAAAACTTTGAATTTTAAAATTTAAAAATTTAAATACTAAATTTTAAAAATTTAATTATTAAAACTTTAAATTATAAAATTTTAAATTTTAAATACTAAATTTTAAAAATTTAATTATTAAAACTTTAAATTTTATAATTTAAGAATTTAAATTTTATAATTTAAAAATTTAAATATTAAATTTTAAAATTTAAAACTTTAAATTTAAAAATTTAAATACCAAATTTTAAAAATTTAATTATTAAAATTTTAAATTTAAAAATTTAAAAATTTAAATACTAAATTTTAAAAATTTAATTATTAAAACTTTAAATTTTATAATTTAAAAATTTAAATTTGATAATTTAAAAATTTAAATATTAATTTTTAAAAATTTAAATATTAAAACTTTAAATTTTAAAATTTAAAAATTTATATACTAAATTTTAAAAATTTAATTACTAAACCTTTAAATTTTAAAAGTTAAAAATTTAAATACTAAATTTTAAAATTTAAAACTTTAAATTTCAAAATTTAAATATATAAATAATAAATTTTAAAAATTTAATTATTAAAACTCTAAATTTTAGAATTTAAAAATTTAAATTTTAAAATTTAAAAATTTAAAAACTAAATTTTAAAAATTTAATTACTAAACCTTTAAATTTTAAAATTTAAAAATTTAAAAACTAAATTTTAAAATTTAAAACTTTAAATTTAAAAATTTAAAAATTTAAATACTAAATTTTAAAAATTTAATTATTAAAACTTTAAATTTTAAAATTTAAAAATTTAAAAATTTAAATACTAAATTTCAAAAATTTAATTATTAAAACTTTAAATTATAAAATTTTAAATTTTAAATACTAAATTTTAAAAATTTAATTATTAAAACTTTAAATTTTAAAATTTAAAAATTTAAATACTAAATTTTAAAAATTTAAATATTAAAATTTTAAATTATAAAATTTTAAATTTTAAATACTAAATTTTAAAAATTTAATTATTAAAACTTTAAAATTTAAAATTTAAAAATTTAAATACTAAATTTTAAAAATTTAATTATTAAATCTTTAAATTTTAGAATTTAAAAATTTAAATTTTAAAATTTAAAAATTTAAATATTATATTTTAAAAATTTAATTACTAAACCTTTAAATTTTAAAAGTTAAAAATTTAAATACTAAATTTTAAAATTTAAAAATTTAAATTTCAAAATTTAAAAATTTAAATACTATATTTTGAAAATTTAATTATAAAAACTATAAATTTTAGAATTTAAAAATTTAAATTTTAAAATTTAAAAATTTAAATTTTAAAATTTAAAAATTTAAATTTGAATATTTAAAAATTTAAATTTTAAAATTTAAATACTAAATTTTAAAAATATAATTATTGAAACTTTATATTTTAGAATTTAAAAATTTAAATTTTAAAATTTAAAAATTTAAATACTAAATTTTAAAAATTTAATTACTAAACCTTTAAATTTTAAAAGTTAAAAATTTAAATACTAAATTTTAAAATTTAAAAATTTAAATTTCAAAATTTAAAAATTTAAATAATAAATTTTAAAAATTTATTTATTAAAACTCTAAATTTTAGAATTTAAAAATTTAAATTTTAAAATTTAAAATTTTAAATCCTAAATTTTAAAAATATAATTACTAAACCTTTAAATTTTAAAATTTAAAAATTTAAAAACTAAATTTTAAAATTTAAAACTTTAAATTTAAAAATTTAAATACCAAATTTTAAAAATTTATTTATTAAAATTTTAAATTTAAAAATTTAAAAATTTAAATACTAAATTTTAAAAATTTAATTATTAAAACTTTAAATTTTAAAATTTAAAAATTTAAATACTAAATTTTAAAAATTTAATTATTAAAACTTTAAATTTTAGAATTTAAAAATTTAAATTTTAAAATTTAAAAATTTAAATACTAAATTTTAAAAATTTAATTACTAAACCTTTAAATTTTAAAATTTAAAAATTTAAAAACTAAATTTTAAAATTTAAAACTTTAAATTTAAAAATTTAAATACCAAATTTTAAAAATTTAATTATTAAAATTTTAAATTTAAAAATTTAAAAATTTAAATACTAAATTTTAAAAATTTAATTATTAAAACTTTAAATTTTAAAATTTAAAAATTTAAATACTAAATTTTAAAAATTTAATTATTAAAACTTTAAATTTTAAAATTTAAAAATTTAAAAATTTAAATACTAAATTTTAAAAATTTAATTATTAAAACTTTAAATTTTAGAATTTAAAAATTTAAATTTTAAAATTTAAAAATTTAAATACTAAATTTTAAAAATTTAATTACTAAACCTTTAAATTTTAAAAGTTAAAAATTTAAATACTAAATTTTAAAATTTAAAAATTTAAATTTCAAAATTTAAAAATTTAAATACTATATTTTGAAAATTTAATTATTAAAACTATAAATTTTAGAATTTAAAAATTTAAATTTTAAAATTTAAAAATTTAAATACTAAATTTTAAAAATTTAATTACTAAACCTTTAAATTTTAAAATTTAAAAATTTAAATACTAAATTTTAAAATTTAAAACTTTAAATACTAAATTTAAAAAATTTAATTATTAAAACTTTAAATTTTAAAATTTAAGAATTTAAAAATTTAAATACTCAATTTTAAAAATTTAATTATTAAAACTTTAAATTTTAAAATTTAAAAATTTAAAAATTTAAATACTAAATTTTAAAAATTTAATTATTAAAACTTTAAATTTTAAAATTTAAAAATTTAAATACTAAATTTTAAAAATTTAATTATTAAAACTTTAAATTTTAAAATTTAAAAATTTAAATACTAAATTTTAAAAATTTAATTATTAAAACTTTAAATTTTAGAATTTAAAAATTTAAATTTTAAAATTTAAAAATTTAAATACTAAATTTTAAAAATTTAATTACTAAACCTTTAAATTTTAAAATTTAAAAATTTAAAAACTAAATTTTAAAATTTAAAACTTTAAATTTAAAAATTTAAATACCAAATTTTAAAAATTTAATTATTAAAATTTTAAATTTAAAAATTTAAAAATTTAAATACTAAATTTTAAAAATTTAATTATTAAAACTTTAAATTTTAAAATTTAAAAATTTAAATACTAAATTTTAAAAATTTAATTATTAAAACTTTAAATTTTAAAATTTAAAAATTTAAAAATTTAAATACTAAATTTTAAAAATTTAATTATTAAAACTTTAAATTTTAGAATTTAAAAATTTAAATTTTAAAATTTAAAAATTTAAATACTAAATTTTAAAAATTTAATTACTAAACCTTTAAATTTTAAAAGTTAAAAATTTAAATACTAAATTTTAAAATTTAAAAATTTAAATTTCAAAATTTAAAAATTTAAATACTATATTTTGAAAATTTAATTATTAAAACTATAAATTTTAGAATTTAAAAATTTAAATTTTAAAATTTAAAAATTTAAATACTAAATTTTAAAAATTTAATTACTAAACCTTTAAATTTTAAAATTTAAAAATTTAAATACTAAATTTTAAAATTTAAAACTTTAAATACTAAATTTAAAAAATTTAATTATTAAAACTTTAAATTTTAAAATTTAAGAATTTAAAAATTTAAATACTCAATTTTAAAAATTTAATTATTAAAACTTTAAATTTTAAAATTTAAAAATTTAAAAATTTAAATACTAAATTTTAAAAATTTAATTATTAAAACTTTAAATTTTAAAATTTAAAAATTTAAATACTAAATTTTAAAAATTTAATTATTAAAACTTTAAATTTTAAAATTTAAAAATTTAAATTTTAAAATTTAAAAATTTAAATTTTAAAATTTAAAAATTTAAATTTGAATATTTAAAAATTTAAATTTTAAAATTTAAAAATTTAAATACTAAATTTTAAAAATTTAATTATTAAAACTTTAAATTTTAGAATTTAAAAATTTAAATTTTAAAATTTAAAAATTTAAATACTAAATTTTAAAAATTTAATTACTAAACCTTTAAATTTTAAAAGTTAAAAATTTAAATACTAAATTTTAAAATTTAAAAATTTAAATTTCAAAATTTAAAAATTTAAATAATAAATTTTAAAAATTTAATTATTAAAAATCTAAATTTTAGAATTTAAAAATTTAAATTTTAAAATTTAAAAATTTAAATACTAAATTTTAAAAATTTAATTACTAAACCTTTAAATTTTAAAATTTAAAAATTTAAAAACTAAATTTTAAAATTTAAAACTTTAAATTTAAAAATTTATATACCAAATTTTAAAAATTTAATTATTAAAATTTTAAATTTAAAAATTTAAAAATTTAAATACTAAATTTTAAAAATTTAATTATTAAAACTTTAAATTTTAAAATTTAAAAATTTAAATACTAAATTTTAAAAATTTAATTATTAAAACTTTAAATTTTAAAATTTAAAAATTTAAAAATTTAAATACTAAATTTTAAAAATTTAATTATTAAAACTTTAAATTTTAGAATTTAAAAATTTAAATTTTAAAATTTAAAAATTTAAATACTAAATTTTAAAAATTTAATTACTAAACCTTTAAATTTTAAAAGTTAAAAATTTAAATACTAAATTTTAAAATTTAAAAATTTAAATTTCAAAATTTAAAAATTTAAATACTATATTTTGAAAATTTAATTATTAAAACTATAAATTTTAGAATTTAAAAATTTAAATTTTAAAATTTAAAAATTTAAATACTAAATTTTAAAAATTTAATTACTAAACCTTTAAATTTTAAAATTTAAAAATTTAAATACTAAATTTTAAAATTTAAAACTTTAAATACTAAATTTAAAAAATTTAATTATTAAAACTTTAAATTTTAAAATTTAAGAATTTAAAAATTTAAATACTCAATTTTAAAAATTTAATTATTAAAACTTTAAATTTTAAAATTTAAAAATTTAAAAATTTAAATACTAAATTTTAAAAATTTAATTATTAAAACTTTAAATTTTAAAATTTAAAAATTTAAATACTAAATTTTAAAAATTTAATTATTAAAACTTTAAATTTTAAAATTTAAAAATTTAAATACTAAATTTTAAAAATTTAATTATTAAAACTTTAAATTTTAGAATTTAAAAATTTAAATTTTAAAATTTAAAAATTTAAATACTAAATTTTAAAAATTTAATTACTAAACCTTTAAATTTTAAAATTTAAAAATTTAAAAACTAAATTTTAAAATTTAAAACTTTAAATTTAAAAATTTAAATACCAAATTTTAAAAATTTAATTATTAAAATTTTAAATTTAAAAATTTAAAAATTTAAATACTAAATTTTAAAAATTTAATTATTAAAACTTTAAATTTTAAAATTTAAAAATTTAAATACTAAATTTTAAAAATTTAATTATTAAAACTTTAAATTTTAAAATTTAAAAATTTAAAAATTTAAATACTAAATTTTAAAAATTTAATTATTAAAACTTTAAATTTTAGAATTTAAAAATTTAAATTTTAAAATTTAAAAATTTAAATACTAAATTTTAAAAATTTAATTACTAAACCTTTAAATTTTAAAAGTTAAAAATTTAAATACTAAATTTTAAAATTTAAAAATTTAAATTTCAAAATTTAAAAATTTAAATACTATATTTTGAAAATTTAATTATTAAAACTATAAATTTTAGAATTTAAAAATTTAAATTTTAAAATTTAAAAATTTAAATACTAAATTTTAAAAATTTAATTACTAAACCTTTAAATTTTAAAATTTAAAAATTTAAATACTAAATTTTAAAATTTAAAACTTTAAATACTAAATTTAAAAAATTTAATTATTAAAACTTTAAATTTTAAAATTTAAGAATTTAAAAATTTAAATACTCAATTTTAAAAATTTAATTATTAAAACTTTAAATTTTAAAATTTAAAAATTTAAAAATTTAAATACTAAATTTTAAAAATTTAATTATTAAAACTTTAAATTTTAAAATTTAAAAATTTAAATACTAAATTTTAAAAATTTAATTATTAAAACTTTAAATTTTAAAATTTAAAAATTTAAATTTTAAAATTTAAAAATTTAAATTTTAAAATTTAAAAATTTAAATTTGAATATTTAAAAATTTAAATTTTAAAATTTAAAAATTTAAATACTAAATTTTAAAAATTTAATTATTAAAACTTTAAATTTTAGAATTTAAAAATTTAAATTTTAAAATTTAAAAATTTAAATACTAAATTTTAAAAATTTAATTACTAAACCTTTAAATTTTAAAAGTTAAAAATTTAAATACTAAATTTTAAAATTTAAAAATTTAAATTTCAAAATTTAAAAATTTAAATAATAAATTTTAAAAATTTAATTATTAAAAATCTAAATTTTAGAATTTAAAAATGTAAATTTTAAAATTTAAAAATTTAAATTCTAAATTTTAAAAATTTAATTACTAAACCTTTAAATTTTAAAATTTAAAAATATAAAAACTAAATTTTAAAATTTAAAACTTTAAATACTAAATTTAAAAAATTTAATTATAAAAACTTTAAATTTTAAAATTTAAGAATTTAAAAATTTAAATACCCAATTTTAAAAATTTAATTATTAAAACTTTAAATTTTAAAATTTAAAAATTTAAAAATTTAAATACTAAATTTTAAAAATTTAATTATTAAAACTTTAAATTTTAAAATTTAAAAATTTAAATACTAAATTTTAAAAATTTAATTATTAAAACTTTAAATTATAAAATTTTAAATTTTAAATACTAAATTTTAAAAATTTAATTATTAAAACTTTAAATTTTATAATTTAAAAATATAAATATTAAATTTTAAAAATTTAAATATTAAATTTTAAAAATTTAAATATTAAAACTTTAAATTTTTAAAGTTAAAAATTCAAATACTAAATTTTAAAAATTTAATTATTAAAACTTTAAATTTTAAAATTTAAAAATTTAAATTTTAAAATTTAAAAATTTAAATTTTAAAATTTAAAAATTTAAATTTGAATATTTAAAAATTTAAATTTTAAAATTTAAAAATTTAAATACTAAATTTTAAAAATTTAATTATAAAAACTTTAAATTTTAGAATTTAAAAATTTAAATTTTAAAATTTGAAAATTTAAATACTAAATTTTAAAAATTTAATTACTAAACCTTTAAATTTTAAAAGTTAAAAATTTAAATACTAAATTTTAAAATTTAAAAATTTAAATTTCAAAATTTAAATAATAAATTTTAAAAATTTAATTATTAAAACTCTAAATTTTAGAATTTAAAAATGTAAATTTTAAAATTTAAAAATTTAAATTCTAAATTTTAAAAATTTAATTACTAAACCTTTAAATTTTAAAATTTAAAAATATAAAAACTAAATTTTAAAATTTAAAACTTTAAATTTAAAAATTTAAAAATTTAAATACTAAATTTTAAAAATTTAATTATTAAAATTTTAAATTTAAAAATTTAAAAATTTAAATACTAAATTTTAAAAATTTAATTATTAAAACTTTAAATTATAAAATTTTAAATTTTAAATACTAAATTTTAAAAATTTAATTATTAAAACTTTAAATTTTAGAATTAAAAAACTTAAATTTTAAAATTTAAAAATTTAAATACTAAATTTTAAAAATTTAATTACTAAACCTTTAAATTTTAAAAGTTAAAAATTTAAATACTAAATTTTAAAATTTTAAAATTTAAAAATTTGAATACTAAATTTTAAAATTTAAAACTTTAAATTTAAAAATTTAAAAATTTAAGTACTAAATTTTAAAAATTTAATTATTAAAATTTTAAATTTAAAAATTTAAAAATTTAAATATTAAATTTTAAAAATTTAATTATTAAAACTTTAAATTTTAAAATTTAAAAATTTAAAAATTTAAATCCTAAATTTTAAAAATATAATTATTAAAATTTTAAATTTAAAAATTTAAAAATTTAAATACTAAATTTTAAAAATTTAATTATTAAAACATTAAATTTTAAAATTTAAAAATTTAAAAATTCAAAAACTAAATTTTAAAAATTTCATTTTTAAAACTTTAAATTTTAAAATATAATAATTCAAATACTAAATTTTAAAAATTTAATTTTAAAACTTTAAATTTTAAAATTTAAAAATTTAAATACCAAATTTTAAAAATTTAATTATTAAAATTTTAAATTTAAAAATTTATAAATTTAAATACTAAATTTTAAAAATTTAATTATTAAAACTTTAAATTTTAAAATTTAAAAATTTAAAAATTTAAATACTAAATTTCAAAAATTTAATTATTAAAACTTTAAATTATAAAATTTTAAATTTTAAATACTAAATTTTAAAAATTTAATTATTAAAACTTTAAATTTTAAAATTTAAAAATTTAAATACTAAATTTTAAAAATTTAAATATTAAAATTTTAAATTATAAAATTTTAAATTTTAAATACTAAATTTTAAAAATTTAATTATTAAAACTTTAAAATTTAAAATTTAAAAATTTAAATACTAAATTTTAAAAATTTAATTATTAAATCTTTAAATTTTAGAATTTAAAAATTTAAATTTTAAAATTTAAAAATTTAAATATTATATTTTAAAAATTTAATTACTAAACCTTTAAATTTTAAAAGTTAAAAATTTAAATACTAAATTTTAAAATTTAAAAATTTAAATTTCAAAATTTAAAAATTTAAATACTATATTTTGAAAATTTAATTATTAAAACTATAAATTTTAGAATTTAAAAATTTAAATTTTAAAATTTAAAAATTTAAATTTTAAAATTTAAAAATTTAAATTTTAAAATTTAAAAATTTAAATTTGAATATTTAAAAATTTAAATTTTAAAATTTAAATACTAAATTTTAAAAATATAATTATTGAAACTTTATATTTTAGAATTTAAAAATTTAAATTTTAAAATTTAAAAATTTAAATACTAAATTTTAAAAATTTAATTACTAAACCTTTAAATTTTAAAAGTTAAAAATTTAAATACTAAATTTTAAAATTTAAAAATTTAAATTTCAAAATTTAAAAATTTAAATAATAAATTTTAAAAATTTATTTATTAAAACTCTAAATTTTAGAATTTAAAAATTTAAATTTTAAAATTTAAAAATTTAAATCCTAAATTTTAAAAATATAATTACTAAACCTTTAAATTTTAAAATTTAAAAGTTTAAAAACTAAATTTTAAAATTTAAAACTTTAAATTTAAAAATTTAAATACCAAATTTTAAAAATTTAATTATTAAAATTTTAAATTTAAAAATTTAAAAATTTAAATACTAAATTTTAAAAATTTAATTATTAAAACTTTAAATTTTAAAATTTAAAAATTTAAATACTAAATTTTAAAAATTTAATTATTAAAACTTTAAATTTTAGAATTTAAAAATTTAAATTTTAAAATTTAAAAATTTAAATACTAAATTTTAAAAATTTAATTACTAAACCTTTAAATTTTAAAATTTAAAAATTTAAAAACTAAATTTTAAAATTTAAAACTTTAAATTTAAAAATTTAAATACCAAATTTTAAAAATTTAATTATTAAAATTTTAAATTTAAAAATTTAAAAATTTAAATACTAAATTTTAAAAATTTAATTATTAAAACTTTAAATTTTAAAATTTAAAAATTTAAATACTAAATTTTAAAAATTTAATTATTAAAACTTTAAATTTTAAAATTTAAAAATTTAAAAATTTAAATACTAAATTTTAAAAATTTAATTATTAAAACTTTAAATTTTAGAATTTAAAAATTTAAATTTTAAAATTTAAAAATTTAAATACTAAATTTTAAAAATTTAATTACTAAACCTTTAAATTTTAAAAGTTAAAAATTTAAATACTAAATTTTAAAATTTAAAAATTTAAATTTCAAAATTTAAAAATTTAAATACTATATTTTGAAAATTTAATTATTAAAACTATAAATTTTAGAATTTAAAAATTTAAATTTTAAAATTTAAAAATTTAAATACTAAATTTTAAAAATTTAATTACTAAACCTTTAAATTTTAAAATTTAAAAATTTAAATACTAAATTTTAAAATTTAAAACTTTAAATACTAAATTTAAAAAATTTAATTATTAAAACTTTAAATTTTAAAATTTAAGAATTTAAAAATTTAAATACTCAATTTTAAAAATTTAATTATTAAAACTTTAAATTTTAAAATTTAAAAATTTAAAAATTTAAATACTAAATTTTAAAAATTTAATTATTAAAACTTTAAATTTTAAAATTTAAAAATTTAAATACTAAATTTTAAAAATTTAATTATTAAAACTTTAAATTTTAAAATTTAAAAATTTAAATACTAAATTTTAAAAATTTAATTATTAAAACTTTAAATTTTAGAATTTAAAAATTTAAATTTTAAAATTTAAAAATTTAAATACTAAATTTTAAAAATTTAATTACTAAACCTTTAAATTTTAAAATTTAAAAATTTAAAAACTAAATTTTAAAATTTAAAACTTTAAATTTAAAAATTTAAATACCAAATTTTAAAAATTTAATTATTAAAATTTTAAATTTAAAAATTTAAAAATTTAAATACTAAATTTTAAAAATTTAATTATTAAAACTTTAAATTTTAAAATTTAAAAATTTAAATACTAAATTTTAAAAATTTAATTATTAAAACTTTAAATTTTAAAATTTAAAAATTTAAAAATTTAAATACTAAATTTTAAAAATTTAATTATTAAAACTTTAAATTTTAGAATTTAAAAATTTAAATTTTAAAATTTAAAAATTTAAATACTAAATTTTAAAAATTTAATTACTAAACCTTTAAATTTTAAAAGTTAAAAATTTAAATACTAAATTTTAAAATTTAAAAATTTAAATTTCAAAATTTAAAAATTTAAATACTATATTTTGAAAATTTAATTATTAAAACTATAAATTTTAGAATTTAAAAATTTAAATTTTAAAATTTAAAAATTTAAATACTAAATTTTAAAAATTTAATTACTAAACCTTTAAATTTTAAAATTTAAAAATTTAAATACTAAATTTTAAAATTTAAAACTTTAAATACTAAATTTAAAAAATTTAATTATTAAAACTTTAAATTTTAAAATTTAAGAATTTAAAAATTTAAATACTCAATTTTAAAAATTTAATTATTAAAACTTTAAATTTTAAAATTTAAAAATTTAAAAATTTAAATACTAAATTTTAAAAATTTAATTATTAAAACTTTAAATTTTAAAATTTAAAAATTTAAATACTAAATTTTAAAAATTTAATTATTAAAACTTTAAATTTTAAAATTTAAAAATTTAAATTTTAAAATTTAAAAATTTAAATTTTAAAATTTAAAAATTTAAATTTGAATATTTAAAAATTTAAATTTTAAAATTTAAAAATTTAAATACTAAATTTTAAAAATTTAATTATTAAAACTTTAAATTTTCGAATTTAAAAATTTAAATTTTAAAATTTAAAAATTTAAATACTAAATTTTAAAAATTTAATTACTAAACCTTTAAATTTTAAAAGTTAAAAATTTAAATACTAAATTTTAAAATTTAAAAATTTAAATTTCAAAATTTAAAAATTTAAATAATAAATTTTAAAAATTTAATTATTAAAAATCTAAATTTTAGAATTTAAAAATGTAAATTTTAAAATTTAAAAATTTAAATTCTAAATTTTAAAAATTTAATTACTAAACCTTTAAATTTTAAAATTTAAAAATATAAAAACTAAATTTTAAAATTTAAAACTTTAAATACTAAATTTAAAAAATTTAATTATAAAAACTTTAAATTTTAAAATTTAAGAATTTAAAAATTTAAATACCCAATTTTAAAAATTTAATTATTAAAACTTTAAATTTTAAAATTTAAAAATTTAAAAATTTAAATACTAAATTTTAAAAATTTAATTATTAAAACTTTAAATTATAAAATTTTAAATTTTAAATACTAAATTTTAAAAATTTAATTATTAAAACTTTAAATTTTATAATTTAAAAATATAAATATTAAATTTTAAAAATTTAAATATTAAATTTTAAAAATTTAAATATTAAAACTTTAAATTTTTAAAGTTAAAAATTCAAATACTAAATTTTAAAAATTTAATTATTAAAACTTTAAATTTTAAAATTTAAAAATTTAAATTTTAAAATTTAAAAATTTAAATTTTAAAATTTAAAAATTTAAATTTGAATATTTAAAAATTTAAATTTTAAAATTTAAAAATTTAAATACTAAATTTTAAAAATTTAATTATTAAAACTTTAAATTTTAGAATTTAAAAGTTTAAATTTTAAAATTTAAAAATTTAAATACTAAATTTTAAAAATTTAATTACTAAACCTTTAAATTTTAAAAGTTAAAAATTTAAATACTAAATTTTAAAATTTAAAAATTTAAATTTCAAAATTTAAATAATAAATTTTAAAAATTTAATTATTAAAACTCTAAATTTTAGAATTTAAAAATGTAAATTTTAAAATTTAAAAATTTAAATTCTAAATTTTAAAAATTTAATTACTAAACCTTTAAATTTTAAAATTTAAAAATATAAAAACTAAATTTTAAAATTTAAAACTTTAAATTTAAAAATTTAAAAATTTAAATACTAAATTTTAAAAATTTAATTATTAAAATTTTAAATTTAAAAATTTAAAAATTTAAATACTAAATTTTAAAAATTTAATTATTAAAACTTTAAATTATAAAATTTTAAATTTTAAATACTAAATTTTAAAAATTTAATTATTAAAACTTTAAATTTTAGAATTAAAAAACTTAAATTTTAAAATTTAAAAATTTAAATACTAAATTTTAAAAATTTATTTACTAAACCTTTAAATTTTAAAAGTTAAAAATTTAAATACTAAATTTTAAAATTTTAAAATTTAAAAATTTGAATACTAAATTTTAAAATTTAAAACTTTAAATTTAAAAATTTAAAAATTTAAGTACTAAATTTTAAAAATTTAATTATTAAAATTTTAAATTTAAAAATTTAAAAATTTAAATATTAAATTTTAAAAATTTAATTATTAAAACTTTAAATTTTAAAATTTAAAAATTTAAAAATTTAAATCCTAAATTTTAAAAATATAATTATTAAAATTTTAAATTTAAAAATTTAAAAATTTAAATACTAAATTTTAAAAATTTAATTATTAAAACATTAAATTTTAAAATTTAAAAATTTAAAAATTCAAAAACTAAATTTTAAAAATTTCATTTTTAAAACTTTAAATTTTAAAATATAATAATTCAAATACTAAATTTTAAAAATTTAATTTTAAAACTTTAAATTTTAAAATTTAAAAATTTAAATACTAAATTTTAAAAATTTAAAAATTTAAATACTAAATTTTAAAAATTTAATTATTAAAACTTTGAATTTTAAAATTTAAAAATTTAAATACTAAATTTTAAAAATTTAATTATTAAAACTTTAAATTTTAGAATTTAAAAATTTAAATTTTAAAATTTAAAAATTTAAATACTAAATTTTAAAAAATTAATTAATAAACCTTTAAATTTTAAAAGTTAAAAATTTAAATACTAAATTTTAAAATTTAAAAATTTAAATTTCAAAATATAAAAATTTAAATAATAAATTTTAAAAATTTAATTATTAAAACTCTAAATTTTAGAATTTAAAAATGTAAATTTTAAAATTTAAAAGTTTAAATTCTAAATTTTAAAAATTTAATTACTAAACCTTTAAATTTTAAAATTTAAAAATATAAAAACTAAATTTTAAAATTTAAAACTTTAAATTTAAAAATATAAATATTTAAATATTAAATTTTAAAAATTTAATTATTAAAACTTTAAATTTTAAAATTTAAAAATTTAAATCCTAAATTTTAAAAATATATTTATTAAAATTTTAAATTTAAAAATTTAAAAATTTAAATCCTAAATTTTAAAAATTTAATTATTAAAACTTTAAATTTTAAAATTTAAAAATTTAAAAATTCAAAAACTAAATTTTAAAAATTTAATTATTAAAACTTTAAATTTTAAAATTTAAAAATTTAAATCCTAAATTTTAAAAATATAATTATTAAAATTTTAAATTTTAAAATTTAAAACTTTAAATACTAAATTTAAAAAATTTAATTATTAAAACTTTAAATTTTAAAATTTAAAAATTTAAATTTTAAAATTTAAATACTAAATTTTAAAAATTTAATTATTAAAACTTTAAATTTTAGAATTTAAAAATTTAAATTTTAAAATTTAAAAATTTAAATTCTAAATTTTAAAAATTTAATTACTAAACCTTTAAATTTTAAAATTTAAAAATATTAAAACTAAATTTTAAAATTTAAAACTTTAAATTTAAAAATTTAAAAATTTAAATATTAAATTTTAAAAATTTAATTATTAAAACTTTAAATTTTAAAATTTAAAAATTTAAAAATTTAAATCCTAAATTTTAAAAATATAATTATTAAAATTTTAAATTTAAAAATTTAAAAATTTAAATACTAAATTTTAAAAATTTAATTATTAAAACTTTAAATTTTAAAATTTAAAAATTTAAAAATTCAAAACTAAATTTTAAAAATATAATTATTAAAACTTTAAATTTTAAAATTTAAAAATTTAAATACTAAATTTTAAAATTTAAAACTTTAAATACTAAATTTAAAAAATTTAATTATTAAAACTTTAAATTTTAAAATTTAAGAATTTAAAAATTTAAATACTCAATTTTAAACATTTAATTATTAAAACTTTAAATTTTAAAATTTAAAAATTTAAATACTAAATTTTAAAAATTTAATTATTAAAACTTTAAATTTTAAAATTTAAAAATTTAAATACTAAATTTTAAAAATTTAATTATTAAAACTTTAAATTATAAAATTTTAAATTTTAAATATTAAATTTTAAAAATTTAATTATTAAAACTTTAAATTTTATAATTTAAAAATTTAAATTTTATAATTTAAAAATTTAAATATTAATTTTTAAAAATTTAAATATTAAATTTTAAAAATTTAAATATTAAAACTTTAAATTTTAAAATTTAAAAATTTAAATTTTAAAATTTAAATACTAAATTTTAAAAATTTAATTATTAAAACTTTAAATTTTAGAATTTAAAAATTTAAATTTTAAAATTTAAAAATTTAAATACTAAATTTTAAAAATTTAATTACTAAACCTTTAAATTTTAAAAGTTAAAAATTTATATACTAAATTTTAAAATTTAAAAATTTAAATTTCAAAATTTAAAAATTTAAATAATAAATTTTAAAAATTTAATTATTAAAACTCTAAATTTTAGAATTTAAAAATGTAAATTTTAAAATTTAAAAATTTAAATTCTAAATTTTAAAAATTTAATTACTAAACCTTTAAATTTTAAAATTTAAAAATATAAAAACTAAATTTTAAAATTTAAAACTTTAAATTTTAAAATTTAAAAATTTAAAAATTTAAATCCTAAATTTTAAAAATATAATTATTAATATTTTAAATTTAAAAATTTAAAAATTTAAATACTAAATTTTAAAAATTTAATTATTAAAACTTTAAATTTTAAAATTTAAAAATTTAAAAATTCAAAAACTAAATTTTAAAAATTTAATTATTAAAACTTTAAATTTTAAAATTTAAAAATTTAAATACTAAATTTTAAAATTTAAAACTTTAAATACTAAATTTAAAAAATTTAATTATTAAAACTTTAAATTTTAAAATTTAAGAATTTAAAAATTTAAATACTCAATTTTAAAAATTTAATTATTAAAACTTTAAATTTTAAAATTTAAAAATTTAAAAATTTAAATACTAAATTTTAAAAATTTAATTATTAAAACTTTAAATTTTAAAATTTAAAAATTTAAATACTAAATTTTAAAAATTTAATTATTAAAACTTTAAATTATAAAATTTTAAATTTTAAATACTAAATTTTAAAAATTTAATTATTAAAACTTTAAATTTTAGAATTTAAAAATTTAAATTTTAAAATTTAAAAATTTAAATACTAAATTTTAAAAATTTAATTACTAAACCTTTAAATTTTAAAAGTTAAAAATTTAAATACTAAATTTTAAAATTTAAAAATTTAAATTTCAAAATATAAAAATTTAAATAATAAATTTTAAAAATTTAATTATTAAAACTCTAAATTTTAGAATTTAAAAATGTAAATTTTAAAATTTAAAAATTTAAATTCTAAATTTTAAAAATTTAATTACTAAACCTTTAAATTTTAAAATTTATAAATATAAAAACTAAATTTTAAAATTTAAAACTTTAAATTTAAAAATTTAAAAATTTAAATATTAAATTTTAAAAATTTAATTATTAAAACTTTAAATTTTAAAATTTAAAAATTTAAAAATTTAAATCCTAAATTTTAAAAATATAATTATTAAAATTTTAAATTTAAAAATTTAAAAATTTAAATATTAAATTTTAAAAATTTAATTATTAAAACTTTAAATTTTAAAATTTAAAAATTTAAAAATTCAAAAACTAAATTTTAAAAATTTAATTATTAAAACTTTAAATTTTAAAATTTAAAAATTTAAATACTAAATTTAAAAATTTAAATCCTAAATTTTAAAAATATAATTATTAAAATTTTAAATTTAAAAATTTAAAAATTTAAATACTAAATTTAAAAAATTTAATTATTAAAACTTTAAATTTTAAAATTTAAGAATTTAAAAATTTAAATACTCAATTTCAAACATTTAATTATTAAAACTTTAAATTTTAAAATTTAAAAATTTAAAAATTTAAATACTAAATTTTAAAAATTTAATTATTAAAACTTTAAATTTTAAAATTTAAAAATTTAAATACTAAATTTTAAAAATTTAATTATTAAAACTTTAAATTATAAAATTTTAAATACTAAATTTTAAAAATTTAATTATTAAAACTTTAAATTTTATAATTTAAAAATTTAAATTTTATAATTTAAAAATTTAAATATTAATTTTTAAAAATTTAAATATTAAATTTTAAAAATTTAAATATTAAAACTTTAAATTTTAAAATTTAAAAATTTAAATTTTAAAATTTAAATACTAAATTTTAAAAAGTTAATTATTAAAACTTTAAATTTTAGAATTTAAAAATTTAAATTTTAAAATTTAAAAATTTAAATACCAAATTTTAAAAATTTAATTACTAAACCTTTAAATTTTAAAAGTTAAAAATTTAAACACTAAATTTTAAAATTTAAAAATTTAAATTTCAAAATTTAAAAATTTAAATAATAAATTTTAAAAATTTAATTATTAAAACTCTAAATTTTAGAATTTAAAAATGTAAATTTTAAAATTTAAAAATTTAAATTCTAAATTTTAAAAATTTAATTACTAAACCTTTAAATTTTAAAATTTAAAAATATAAAAACTAAATTTTAAAATTTAAAACTTTAAATTTAAAAATTTAAAAATTTAAATATTAAATTTTAAAAATTTAATTATTAAAACTTTAAATTATAAAATTTAAAAATTTAAATACTAAATTTTAAAAATATAATTATTAAAATTTTAAATTTAAAAATTTAAAAATTTAAATACTAAATTTTAAAAATTTAATTATTAAAACTTTAAATTTTAAAATTTAAAAATTTAAATACTAAATTTTAAAAATTTAATTATTAAAACTTTAAATTTTAAAATTTAAAAATTTAAAAATTCAAAAACTAAATTTTAAAAATTTAATTATTAAAACTTTAAATTTTAAAATTTAAGAATTTAAAAATTTAAATACTCAATTTTAAAAATTTAATTATTAAAACTTTAAATTTTAAAATTTAAAAATTTAAATACTAAATTTTAAAAATTTAATTATTAAAACTTTAAATTATAAAATTTTAAATTTTAAATACTAAATTTTAAAATTTTAAATATTAAAACTTTAAATTTTAAAATTTAAAAATTTAAATTGTAAAATTTAAATACTAAATTTTAAAAATTTAATTATTGAAACCTTAAATTTTAGAATTTAAAAATTTAAATTTTAAAATTTAAAAATTTAAATACTAAATTTTAAAAATTTAATTACTAAACCTTTAAATTTTAAAAGTTAAAAATTTAAATACTAAATTTTAAAATTTAAAACTTTAAATTTCAAAATTTAAATATTTAAATAATAAATTTTAAAAATTTAATTATTAAAACTCTAAATTTTAGAATTTAAAAATTTAAATTTTAAAATTTAAAAATTTAAAAACTAAATTTTAAAAATTTAATTACTAAACCTTTAAATTTTAAAATTTACAAATTTAAAAACTAAATTTTAAAATTTAAAACTTTAAATTTAAAAATTTAAAAATTTAAATACCAAATTTTAAAAATTTAATTATTAAAATTTTAAATTTAAAAATTTAAAAATTTAAATACTAAATTTTAAAAATTTAATTATTAAAACTTTAAATTTTAAAATTTAAAAATTTAAAAATTCAAAAACTAAATTTTAAAAATTTAATTATTAAAACTTTAAATTTAAAAATTTAAAAATTTAAATATTAAATTTTAAAAATTTAATTATTAAAACTTTAAATTTTAAAATTTAAAAATTTAAAAATTTAAATCCTAAATTTTAAAAATATAATTATTAAAATTTTAAATTTAAAAATTTAAAAATTTAAATACTAAATTTTAAAAATTTAATTATTAAAACTTTAAATTTTAAAATTTAAAAATTTAAAACTTCAAAAACTAAATTTTGAAAATTTAATTATTAAAACTTTAAATTTTAAAATTTAAGAATTTAAAAATTTAAATACTCAATTTTAAAAATTTAATTATTAAAACTTTAAATTTTAAAATTTAAAAATTTAAATACTAAATTTTAAAAATTTAATTATTAAAACTTTAAATTATAAAATTTTAAATTTTAAATACTAAATTTTAAAATTTTAAATATTAAAACTTTAAATTTTAAAATTTAAAAATTTAAATTGTAAAATTTAAATACTAAATTTTAAAAATTTAATTATTGAAACCTTAAATTTTAGAATTTAAAAATTTAAATTTTAAAATTTAAAAATTTAAATACTAAATTTTAAAAATATAATTACTAAACCTTTAAATTTTAAAAGTTAAAAATTTAAATACTAAATTTTAAAATTTAAAACTTTAAATTTCAAAATTTAAATATTTAAATAATAAATTTTAAAAATTTAATTATTAAAACTCTAAATTTTAGAATTTAAAAATGTAAATTTAAAAATTTAAAAATTTAAATACTAAATTTTAAAAATTTAATTATTAAAACTTTAAATTATAAAGTTTTAAATTTTAAATACTAAATTTTAAAAATTTAATTATTAAAACTTTAAATTTTAGAATTTAAAAATTTAAATTTTAAAATTTAAAAATTTAAATACTAAATTTTAAAAATTTAATTACTAAACCTTTAAATTTTAAAAGTTAAAAATTTAAATACTAAATTTTAAAATTTAAAAATTTAAATTTCAAAATATAAAAATTTAAATAATAAATTTTAAAAATTTAATTATTAAAACTCTAAATTTTAGAATTTAAAAATGTAAATTTTAAAATTTGAAAATTTAAATCCTAAATTTTAAAAATTTAATTACTAAACCTTTAAATTTTAAAATTTAAAAATATAAAAACTAAATTTTAAAATTTAAAACTTTAAATTTAAAAATTTAAAAATTTAAATATTAAATTTTAAAAATTTAATTATTAAAACTTTAAATTTTAAAATTTAAAAATTTAAATACTAAATTTTAAAATTTAAAACTTTAAATACTAAATTTAAAAAATTTAATTATTAAAACTTTAAATTTTAAAATTTAAGAATTTAAAAATTTAAATAGTCAATTTCAAACATTTAATTATTAAAACTTTAAATTTTAAAATTTAAAAATTTAAAAATTTAAATACTAAATTTTAAAAATTTAATTATTAAAACTTTAAATTTTAAAATTTAAAAATTTAAATACTAAATTTTAAAAATTTAATTATTAAAACTTTAAATTATAAAATTTTAAATTTTAAATACTAAATTTTAAAAATTTAATTATTAAAACTTTAAATTTTATAATTTAAAAATTTAAATTTTATAATTTAAAAATTTAAATATTAATTTTTAAAAATTTAAATATTAAATTTTAAAAATTTAAATATTAAAACTTTAAATTTTAAAATTTAAAAATTTAAATTTTAAAATTTAAATACTAAATTTTAAAAATTTAATTATTAAAACTTTAAATTTTAGAATTTAAAAATTTAAATTTTAAAATTTAAAAATTTAAATACCAAATTTTAAAAATTTAATTACTAAACCTTTAAATTTTAAAAGTTAAAAATTTAAATACTAAATTTTAAAATTTAAAAATTTAAATTTCAAAATTTAAAAATTTAAATAATAAATTTTAAAAATTTAATTATTAAAACTCTAAATTTTAGAATTTAAAAATGTAAATTTTAAAATTTAAAAATTTAAATTCTAAATTTTAAAAATTTAATTACTAAACCTTTAAATTTTAAAATTTAAAAATATAAAAACTAAATTTTAAAATTTAAAACTTTAAATTTAAAAATTTAAAAATTTAAATATTAAATTTTAAAAATTTAATTATTAAAACTTTAAATTTTAAAATTTAAAAATTTAAAAATTTAAATCCTAAATTTTAAAAATATAATTATTAAAATTTTAAATTTAAAAATTTAAAAATTTAAATACTAAATTTTAAAAATTTAATTATTAAAACTTTAAATTTTAAAATTTAAAAATTCAAAAACTAAATTTTAAAAATTTAATTATTAAAACTTTAAATTTTAAAATTTAAGAATTTAAAAATTTAAATACTCAATTTTAAAAATTTAATTATTAAAACTTTAAATTTTAAAATTTAAAAATTTAAATACTAAATTTTAAAAATATAATTACTAAACCTTTAAATTTTAAAATTTAAAAATTTAAAAACTAAATTTTAAAATTTAAAACTTTAAATTTAAAAATTTAAATACCAAATTTTAAAAATTTATTTATTAAAATTTTAAATTTAAAAATTTAAAAATTTAAATACTAAATTTTAAAAATTTAATTATTAAAACTTTAAATTTTAAAATTTAAAAATTTAAATACTAAATTTTAAAAATTTAATTATTAAAACTTTAAATTTTAGAATTTAAAAATTTAAATTTTAAAATTTAAAAATTTAAATACTAAATTTTAAAAATTTAATTACTAAACCTTTAAATTTTAAAATTTAAAAATTTAAAAACTAAATTTTAAAATTTAAAACTTTAAATTTAAAAATTTAAATACCAAATTTTAAAAATTTAATTATTAAAATTTTAAATTTAAAAATTTAAAAATTTAAATACTAAATTTTAAAAATTTAATTATTAAAACTTTAAATTTTAAAATTTAAAAATTTAAATACTAAATTTTAAAAATTTAATTATTAAAACTTTAAATTTTAAAATTTAAAAATTTAAAAATTTAAATACTAAATTTTAAAAATTTAATTATTAAAACTTTAAATTTTAGAATTTAAAAATTTAAATTTTAAAATTTAAAAATTTAAATACTAAATTTTAAAAATTTAATTACTAAACCTTTAAATTTTAAAAGTTAAAAATTTAAATACTAAATTTTAAAATTTAAAAATTTAAATTTCAAAATTTAAAAATTTAAATACTATATTTTGAAAATTTAATTATTAAAACTATAAATTTTAGAATTTAAAAATTTAAATTTTAAAATTTAAAAATTTAAATACTAAATTTTAAAAATTTAATTACTAAACCTTTAAATTTTAAAATTTAAAAATTTAAATACTAAATTTTAAAATTTAAAACTTTAAATACTAAATTTAAAAAATTTAATTATTAAAACTTTAAATTTTAAAATTTAAGAATTTAAAAATTTAAATACTCAATTTTAAAAATTTAATTATTAAAACTTTAAATTTTAAAATTTAAAAATTTAAAAATTTAAATACTAAATTTTAAAAATTTAATTATTAAAACTTTAAATTTTAAAATTTAAAAATTTAAATACTAAATTTTAAAAATTTAATTATTAAAACTTTAAATTTTAAAATTTAAAAATTTAAATACTAAATTTTAAAAATTTAATTATTAAAACTTTAAATTTTAGAATTTAAAAATTTAAATTTTAAAATTTAAAAATTTAAATACTAAACTTTAAAAATTTAATTACTAAACCTTTAAATTTTAAAATTTAAAAATTTAAAAACTAAATTTTAAAATTTAAAACTTTAAATTTAAAAATTTAAATACCAAATTTTAAAAATTTAATTATTAAAACTTTAAATTATAAAATTTTAAATTTTAAATACTAAATTTTAAAAATTTAAATATTAAAACTTTAAATTTTAAAATTTAAAAATTTAAATTGTAAAATTTAAATACTAAATTTTAAAAATTTAATTATTGAAACCTTAAATTTTAGAATTTAAAAATTTAAATTTTAAAATTTAAAAATTTAAATACTAAATTTTAAAAATTTAATTACTAAACCTTTAAATTTTAAAAGTTAAAATTTTAAATACTAAATTTTAAAATTTAAAACTTTAAATTTCAAAATTTAAATATTTAAATAATAAATTTTAAAAATTTAATTATTAAAACTCTAAATTTTAGAATTTAAAAATTTAAATTTTAAAATTTAAAAATTTAAAAACTAAATTTTAAAAATTTAATTACTAAACCTTTAAATTTTAAAATTTACAAATTTAAAAACTAAATTTTAAAATTTAAAACTTTAAATTTAAAAATTTAAAAATTTAAATAACAAATTTTAAAAATTTAATTATTAAAATTTTAAATTTAAAAATTTAAAAATTTAAATACTAAATTTTAAAAATTTAATTATTAAAACTTTAAATTTTAAAATTTAAAAATTTAAAAATTTAAATACTAAATTTCAAAAATATAATTATTAAAATTTTAAATTATAAAATTTTAAATTTTAAATACTAAATTTTAAAAATTTAATTATTAAAACTTTAAATTTTAAAATTTAAAAATTTAAATACTAAATTTTAAAAATTTAAATATTAAAATTTTAAATTATAAAATTTTAAATTTTAAATACTAAATTTTAAAAATTTAATTATTAAAACTTTAAAATTTAAAATTTAAAAATTTAAATACTAAATTTTAAAAATTTAATTATTAGATCTTTAAATTTTAGAATTTAAAAATTTAAATTTTAAAATTTAAAAATTTAAATATTAAATTTTAAAAATTTAATTACTAAACCTTTAAATTTTAAAAGTTAAAAATTTAAATACTAAATTTTAAAATTTAAAAATTTAAATTTCAAAATTTAAAAATTTAAATAATAAATTTTAAAAATTTATTTATTAAAACTCTAAATTTTAGAATTTAAAAATTTAAATTTTAAAATTTAAATACTAAATTTTAAAAATATAATTATTGAAACTTTAAATTTTTGAATTTAAAAATTTAAATTTTAAAATTTAAAAATTTAAATACTAAATTTTAAAAATTTAATTACTAAACCTTTAAATTTTAAAAGTTAAAAATTTAAATACTAAATTTTAAAATTTAAAAATTTAAATTTCAAAATTTAAAAATTTAAATAATAAATTTTAAAAATTTATTTATTAAAACTCTAAATTTTAGAATTTAAAAATTTAAATTTTAAAATTTAAAAATTTAAATACTAAATTTTAAAAATTTAATTACTAAACCTTTAAATTTTAAAATTTAAAAATTTAAAAACTAAATTTTAAAATTTAAAACTTTAAATTTAAAAATTTAAATACCAAATTTTAAAAATTTAATTATTAAAATTTTAAATTTAAAAATTTAAAAATTTAAATACTAAATTTTAAAAATTTAATTATTAAAACTTTAAATTTTAGAATTTAAAAATTTAAATTTTAGAATTTAAAAATTTAAATTTTAAAATTTAAAAATTTAAATACTAAATTTTAAAAATTTAATTACTAAACCTTTAAATTTTAAAAGTTAAAAATTTAAATACTAAATTTTAAAATTTAAAAATTTAAATTTCAAAATTTTAAAATTTAAAAATTTAAATTTCAAAATTTAAAAATTTAAATAATAAATTTTAAAAATTTATTTATTAAAACTCTAAATTTTAGAATTTAAAAATTTAAATTTTAAAATTTAAAAATTTAAATACTAAATTTTAAAAATTTAATTACTAAACCTTTAAATTTTAAAATTTAAAAATTTAAAAACTAAATTTTAAAATTTAAGACTTTAAATTTAAAAATTTAAATACCAAATTTTAAAAATTTAATTATTAAAATTTTAAATTTAAAAATTTAAAAATTTAAATACTAAATTTTAAAAATTTAATTATTAAAACTTTAAATTTTAAAATTTAAAAATTTAAATACTATATTTTGAAAATTTAATTATTAAAACTATAAATTTTAGAATTTAAAAATTTAAATTTTAAAATTTAAAAGTTTAAATACTAAATTTTAAAAATTTAATTACTAAACCTTTAAATTTTAAAATTTAAAAATTTAAATACTAAATTTTAAAATTTAAAACTTTAAATACTAAATTTAAAAAATTTAATTATTAAAACTTTAAATTTTAAAATTTAAGAATTTAAAAATTTAAATACTCAATTTTAAAAATTTAATTATTAAAACTTTAAATTTTAAAATTTAAAAATTTAAAAATTTAAATACTAAATTTTAAAAATTTAATTATTAAAACTTTAAATTTTAAAATTTAAAAATTTAAATACTAAATTTTAAAAATTTAATTATTAAAACTTTAAATTATAAAATTTTAAATTTTAAATACTAAATTTTAAAAATTTAATTATTAAAACTTTAAATTTTATAATTTAAAAATTTAAATTTTATAATTTAAAAATTTAAATATTAAATTTTAAAAATTTAAATATTAAATTTTAAAAATTTAAATATTAAAACTTTAAATTTTTAAAGTTAAAAATTCAAATACTAAATTTTAAAAATTTAATTATTAAAACTTTAAATTTTAAAATTTAAAAATTTAAATTTTAAAATTTAAAAATTTAAATTTTAAAATTTAAAAATTTAAATTAGAATATTTAAAAATTTAAATTTTAAAATTTAAAAATTTAAATACTAAATTTTAAAAATTTAATTATTAAAACTTTAAATTTTAGAATTTAAAAATTTAAATTTTAAAATTTAAAAATTTAAATACTAAATTTTAAAAATTTAATTACTAAACCTTTAAATTTTAAAAGTTAAAAATTTAAATACTAAATTTTAAAATTTAAAAATTTAAATTTCAAACTTTAAAAATTTAAATAATAAATTTTAAAAATTTAATTATTAAAACTCTAAATTTTAGAATTTAAAAATGTAAATTTTAAAATTTAAAAATTTAAATTCTAAATTTTAAAAATTTAATTACTAAACCTTTAAATTTTAAAATTTAAAAATATAAAAACTAAATTTTAAAATTTAAAACTTTAAATTTAAAAATTTAAAAATTTAAATACTAAATTTTAAAAATTTAAATATTAAAATTTTAAATTATAAAATTTTAAATTTTAAATACTAAATTTTAAAAATTTAATTATTAAAACTTTAAAATTTAAAATTTAAAAATTTAAATACTAAATTTTAAAAATTTAATTATTAGATCTTTAAATTTTAGAATTTAAAAATTTAAATTTTAAAATTTAAAAATTTAAATATTAAATTTTAAAAATTTAATTACTAAACCTTTAAATTTTAAAAGTTAAAAATTTAAATACTAAATTTTAAAATTTAAAAATTTAAATTTCAAAATTTAAAAATTTAAATACTATATTTTGAAAATTTAATTATTAAAACTATAAATTTTAGAATTTAAAAATTTAAATTTTAAAATTTAAAAATTTAAATTTTAAAATTTAAAAATTTAAATTTGAATATTTAAAAATTTAAATTTTAAAATTTAAATACTAAATTTTAAAAATATAATTATTGAAACTTTAAATTTTTGAATTTAAAAATTTAAATTTTAAAATTTAAAAATTTAAATACTAAATTTTAAAAATTTAATTACTAAACCTTTAAATTTTAAAAGTTAAAAATTTAAATACTAAATTTTAAAATTTAAAAATTTAAATTTCAAAATTTAAAAATTTAAATAATAAATTTTAAAAATTTATTTAGTAAAACTCTAAATTTTAGAATTTAAAAATTTAAATTTTAAAATTTAAAAATTTAAATACTAAATTTTAAAAATTTAATTACTAAACCTTTAAATTTTAAAATTTAAAAATTTAAAAACTAAATTTTAAAATTTAAAACTTTAAATTTAAAAATTTAAATACCAAATTTTAAAAATTTAATTATTAAAATTTTAAATTTAAAAATTTAAAAATTTAAATACTAAATTTTAAAAATTTAATTATTAAAACTTTAAATTTTAGAATTTAAAAATTTAAATTTTAAAATTTAAAAATTTAAATACTAAATTTTAAAAATTTAATTACTAAACCTTTAAATTTTAAAAGTTAAAAATTTAAATACTAAATTTTAAAATTTAAAAATTTAAATTTCAAAATTTTAAAATTTAAAAATTTAAATTTCAAAATTTAAAAATTTAAATAATAAATTTTAAAAATTTATTTATTAAAACTCTAAATTTTAGAATTTAAAAATTTAAATTTTAAAATTTAAAAATTTAAAAACTAAATTTTAAAATTTAAAACTTTAAATTTAAAAATTTAAATACCAAATTTTAAAAATTTAATTATTAAAATTTTAAATTTAAAAATTTAAAAATTTAAATACTAAATTTTAAAAATTTAATTATTAAAACTTTAAATTTTAAAATTTAAAAATTTAAATACTAAATTTTAAAAATTTAATTATTAAAACTTTAAATTTTAGAATTTAAAAATTTAAATTATAAAATTTAAAAATTTAAATATTAAATTTTAAAATTTAAAACTTTAAATACTAAATTTAAAAAATTTAATTATTAAAACTTTAAATTTTAAAATTTAAGAATTTAAAAATTTAAATACTCAATTTTAAAAATTTAATTATTAAAACTTTAAATTTTAAAATTTAAAAATTTAAAAATTTAAATACTAAATTTTAAAAATTTAATTATTAAAACTTTAAATTTTAAAATTTAAAAATTTAAATATTAAATTTTAAAAATTTAATTATTAAAACTTTAAATTATAAAATTTTAAATTTTAAATACTAAATTTTAAAAATTTAATTATTAAAACTTTAAATTTTATAATTTAAAAATTTAAATTTTATAATTTAAAAATTTAAATATTAAATTTTAAAAATTTAAATATTAAATTTTAAAAATTTAAATATTAAAACTTTAAATTTTCAAAGTTAAAAATTCAAATACTAAATTTTAAAAATTTAATTATTAAAACTTTAAATTTTAAAATTTAAAAATTTAAATTAGAATATTTAAAAATTTAAATTTTAAAATTTAAAAATTTAAATACTAAATTTTAAAAATTTAATTATTAAAACTTTAAATTTTAGAATTTAAAAATTTAAATTTTAAAATTTAAAAATTTAAATACTAAATTTTAAAAATTTAATTACTAAACCTTTAAATTTTAAAAGTTAAAAATTTAAATACTAAATTTTAAAATTTAAAAATTTAAATTTCAAACTTTAAAAATTTAAATAATAAATTTTAAAAATTTAATTATTAAAACTCTAAATTTTAGAATTTAAAAATGTAAATTTTAAAATTTAAAAATTTAAATTCTAAATTTTAAAAATTTAATTACTAAACCTTTAAATTTTAAAATTTAAAAATATAAAAACTAAATTTTAAAATTTAAAACTTTAAATTTAAAAATTTAAAAATTTAAATACTAAATTTTAAAAATTTAAATATTAAAATTTTAAATTATAAAATTTTAAATTTTAAATACTAAATTTTAAAAATTTAATTATTAAAACTTTAAAATTTAAAATTTAAAAATTTAAATACTAAATTTAAAAAATTTAATTATTAGATCTTTAAATTTTAGAATTTAAAAATTTAAATTTTAAAATTTAAAAATTTAAATATTAAATTTTAAAAATTTAATTACTAAACCTTTAAATTTTAAAAGTTAAAAATTTAAATACTAAATTTTAAAATTTAAAAATTTAAATTTCAAAATTTAAAAATTTAAATACTATATTTTGAAAATTTAATTATTAAAACTATAAATTTTAGAATTTAAAAATTTAAATTTTAAAATTTAAAAATTTAAATTTTAAAATTTAAAAATTTAAATTTGAATATTTAAAAATTTAAATTTTAAAATTTAAATACTAAATTTTAAAAATATAATTATTGAAACTTTAAATTTTTGAATTTAAAAATTTAAATTTTAAAATTTAAAAATTTAAATACTAAATTTTAAAAATTTAATTACTAAACCTTTAAATTTTAAAAGTTAAAAATTTAAATACTAAATTTTAAAATTTAAAAATTTAAATTTCAAAATTTAAAAATTTAAATAATAAATTTTAAAAATTTAATTATTAAAACTCTAAATTTTAGAATTTAAAAATGTAAATTTTAAAATTTAAAAATTTAAATTCTAAATTTTAAAAATTTAATTACTAAACCTTTAAATTTTAAAATTTAAAAATATAAAAACTAAATTTTAAAATTTAAAACTTTAAATTTAAAAATTTAAATACTAAATTTTAAAAATTTAATTATTAAAATTTTAAATTTTAAAATTTAAAAATTTAAAAATTTAAATACCAAATTTTAAAAATTTAATTATTAAAACTTTAAATTATAAAATTTTAAATTTTAAATACTAAATTTTAAAAATTTAATTATTAAAACTTTAAATTTTAGAATTTAAAAACTTAAATTTTAAAATTTAAAAATTTAAATACTAAATTTTAAAAATTTAATTACTAAACCTTTAAATTTTAAAAGTTAAAAATTTAAATACTAAATTTTAAAATTTTAAAATTTAAAAATTTGAATACTAAATTTTAAAATTTAAAACTTTAAATTTAAAAATTTAAAAATTTAATTACTAAATTTTAAAAATTTAATTATTAAAATTTTAAATTTAAAAATTTAAATATTTAAATATTAAATTTTAAAAATTTAATTATTAAAACTTTAAATTTTAAAATTTAAAAATTTAAAAATTTAAATCCTAAATTTTAAAAATATAATTATTAAAATTTAAAAATTTAAATACTAAATTTTAAAAATTTAATTATTAAAACTTTAAATTATAAAATTTTAAATTTTAAATACTAAATTTTAAAAATTTAAATATTAAAACTTTAAATTTTAAAATTTAAAAATTTAAATTGTAAAATTTAAATACTAAATTTTAAAAATTTAATTATTGAAACCTTAAATTTTAGAATTTAAAAATTTAAATTTTAAAATTTAAAAATTTAAATACTAAATTTTAAAAATTTAATTACTAAACCTTTAAATTTTAAAAGTTAAAAATTTAAATACTAAATTTTAAAATTTAAAACTTTAAATTTCAAAATTTAAATATTTAAATAATAAATTTTAAAAATTTAATTATTAAAACTCTAAATTTTAGAATTTAAAAATTTAAATTTTAAAATTTAAAAATTTAAAAACTAAATTTTAAAAATTTAATTACTAAACCTTTAAATTTTAAAATTTACAAATTTAAAAACTAAATTTTAAAATTTAAAACTTTAAATTTAAAAATTTAAAAATTTAAATACCAAATTTTAAAAATTTAATTATTAAAATTTTAAATTTAAAAATTTAAAAATTTAAATACTAAATTTTAAAAATTTAATTATTAAAACTTTAAATTTTAAAATTTAAAAATTTAAAAATTTAAATACTAAATTTCAAAAATTTAATTATTAAAACTTTAAATTATAAAATTTTAAATTTTAAATACTAAATTTTAAATATTTAATTATTAAAACTTTAAATTTTAAAATTTAAAAATTTAAATACTAAATTTTAAAAATTTAAATATTAAAATTTTAAATTATAAAATTTTAAATTTTAAATACTAAATTTTAAAAATTTAATTATTAAAACTTTAAAATTTAAAATTTAAAAATTTAAATACTAAATTTTAAAAATTTAATTATTAGATCTTTAAATTTTAGAATTTAAAAATTTAAATTTTAAAATTTAAAAATTTAAATATTAAATTTTAAAAATTTAATTACTAAACCTTTAAATTTTAAAAGTTAAAAATTTAAATACTAAATTTTAAAATTTAAAAATTTAAATTTCAAAATTTAAAAATTTAAATACTATATTTTGAAAATTTAATTATTAAAACTATAAATTTTAGAATTTAAAAATTTTAATTTTAAAATTTAAAAATTTAAATTTTAAAATTTAAAAATTTAAATTTGAATATTTAAAAATTTAAATTTTAAAATTTAAATACTAAATTTTAAAAATATAATTATTAAAACTTTAAATTTTTGAATTTAAAAATTTAAATTTTAAAATTTAAAAATTTAAATACTAAATTTTAAAAATTTAATTACTAAACCTTTAAATTTTAAAAGTTAAAAATTTAAATACTAAATTTTAAAATTTAAAAATTTAAATTTCAAAGTTTAAAAATTTAAATAATAAATTTTAAAAATTTATTTATTAAAACTCTAAATTTTAGAATTTAAAAATTTAAATTTTAAAATTTAAAAATTTAAATACTAAATTTTAAAAATTTAATTACTAAACCTTTAAATTTTAAAATTTAAAAATTTAAAAACTATATTTTAAAATTTAAAACTTTAAATTTAAAAATTTAAATACCAAATTTTAAAAATTTAATTATTAAAATTTTAAATTTAAAAATTTAAAAATTTAAATACTAAATTTTAAAAATTTAATTATTAAAACTTTAAATTTTAGAATTTAAAAATTTAAATTTTAAAATTTAAAAATTTAAATACTAAATTTTAAAAATTTAATTACTAAACCTTTAAATTTTAAAAGTTAAAAATTTAAATACTAAATTTTAAAATTTAAAAATTTAAATTTCAAAATTTTAAAATTTAAAAATTTAAATTTCAAAATTTAAAAATTTAAATAATAAATTTTAAAAATTTATTTATAAAACTCTAAATTTTAGAATTTAAAAATTTAAATTTTAAAATTTAAAGATTTAAATATTAAATTTTAAAAATTTAATTACTAAACCTTTAAATTTTAAAATTTAAAAATTTAAAAACTAAATTTTAAAATTTAAAACTTTAAATTTAAAAATTTAAATACCAAATTTTAAAAATTTAATTATTAAAATTTTAAATTTAAAAATTTAAAAATCTAAATACTAAATTTTAAAAATTTAATTATTAAAACTTTAAATTTTAAAATTTAAAAATTTAAATACTAAATGTTAAAAATTTAATTATTAAAACTTTAAATTTTAAAATTTAAAAATTTAAAAATTTAAATACCAAATTTTAAAAATTTAATTATTAAAATTTTAAATTTAAAAATTTAAAAATTTAAATACTAAATTTTAAAAATTTAATTATTAAAACTTTAAATTTTAGAATTTAAAAATTTAAATTTTAAAATTTAAAAATTTAAATACTAAATTTTAAAATTTTAATTACTAAACCTTTAAATTTTAAAAGTTAAAAATTTAAATACTAAATTTTAAAATTTAAAAATTTAAATTTCAAAATTTTAAAATTTAAAAATTTAAATTTCAAAATTTAAAAATTTAAATAATAAATTTTAAAAATTTATTTATTAAAACTCTAAATTTTAGAATTTAAAAATTTAAATTTTAAAATTTAAAAATTTAAATACTAAATTTTAAAAATTTAATTACTAAACCTTTAAATTTTAAAATTTAAAAATTTAAAAACTAAATTTTAAAATTTAAAACTTTAAATTTAAAAATTTAAATACCAAATTTTAAAAATTTAATTATTAAAATTTTAAATTTAAAAATTTAAAAATTTAAATACTAAATTTTAAAAATTTAATTATTAAAACTTTAAATTTTAAAATTTAAAAATTTAAATACTAAATTTTAAAAATTTAATTATTAAAACTTTAAATTTTAGAATTTAAAAATTTAAGTTTTAAAATTTAAAAATTTAAATATTAAATTTTAAAAATTTAATTACTAAACCTTTAAATTTTAAAAGTTAAAAATTTAAATACTAAATTTTAAAATTTAAAAATTTAAATTTCAAAATTTAAAAATTTAAATACTATATTTTGAAAATTTAATTATTAAAACTATAAATTTTGAAATTTAAAAATTTAAATTTTAAAATTTAAAAATTTAAATACTAAATTTTAAAAATTTAATTACCAAACCTTTAAATTTTAAAATTTAAAAATTTAAATACTAAATTTTAAAATTTAAAACTTTAAATACTAAATTTAAAAAATTTAATTATTAAAACTTTAAATTTTAAAATTTAAGAATTTAAAATTTTAAATACTCAATTTTAAAAATTTAATTATTAAAACTTTAAATTTTAAAATTTAAAAATTTAAAAATTTAAATACTAAATTTTAAAAATTTAATTATTAAAATTTTAAATTTAAAAATTTAAAAATTTAAATACTATATTTTAAAAATTTAATTATTAAAACTTTAAATTTTAAAATTTAAAAATTTAAAAATTTAAATACCAAATTTTAAAAATTTAATTATTAAAACTTTAAATTATAAAATTATAAATTTTAAATACTAAATTTTAAAAATTTAATTATTAAAACTTTAAATTTTAGAATTTAAAAACTTAAATTTTAAAATTTAAAAATTTAAATACTAAATTTTAAAAATTTATTTACTAAACCTTTAAATTTTAAAAGTTAAAAATTTAAATACTAAATTTTAAAATTTTAAAATTTAAAAATTTGAATACTAAATTTTAAAATTTAAAACTTTAAATTTAAAAATTTAAAAATTTAAATACTAAATTTTAAAAATTTAATTATTAAAATTTTAAATTTAAAAATTTAAATATTTAAATATTAAATTTTAAAAATTTAATTATTAAAACTTTAAATTTTAAAATTTAAAAATTTAAAAATTTAAATCCTAAATTTTAAAAATATAATTATTAAAATTTTAAATTTTAAAATTTAAAAATTTAAATACTAAATTTTAAAAATTTAATTATTAAAACTTTAAATTATAAAATTTTAAATTTTAAATACTAAATTTTAAAAATTTAATTATTAAAACTTTAAATTTTATAATTTAAAAATTTAAATTTTATAATTTAAAAATTTAAATATTAATTTTTAAAAATTTAAATATTAAATTTTAAAAATTTAAATATTAAAACTTTAAATTTTAAAATTTAAAAATTTAAATTTTAAAATTTAAAAATTTAAATACCAAATTTTAAAAATTTAATTACTAAACCTTTAGATTTTAAAAGTTAAAAATTTAAATACTAAATTTTAAAATTTAAAAATTTAAATTTCAAAATTTAAAAATTTAAATAATAAATTTTAAAAATTTAATTATTAAAACTCTAAATTTTAGAATTTAAAAATGTAAATTTTAAAATTTAAAAATTTAAATTCTAAATTTTAAAAATTTAATTACTAAACCTTTAAATTTTAAAATTTAAAAATATAAAAACTAAATTTTAAAATTTAAAACTTTAAATTTAAAAATTTAAATATTAAATTTTAAAAATTTAATTATTAAAACTTTAAATTTTAAAATTTAAAAATTTAAAAATTTAAATCCTAAATTTTAAAAATATAATTATTAAAATTTTAAATTTAAAAATTTAAAAATTTAAATACTAAATTTTAAAAATTTAATTATTAAAACTTTAAATTTTAAAATTTAAAAATTTAAAAATTCAAAAACTAAATTTTAAAAATTTAATTATTAAAACTTTAAATTTTAAAATTTAAGAATTTAAAAATTTAAATACTCAATTTTAAAAATTTAATTATTAAAACTTTAAATTTTAAAATTTAAAAATTTAAATACTAAATTTTAAAAATTTAATTATTAAAACTAAATTATAAAATTTTAAATTTTAAATACTAAATTTTAAAAATTTAAATATTAAAACTTTAAATTTTAAAATTTAAAAATTTAAATTGTAAAATTTAAATACTAAATTTTAAAAATTTAATTATTGAAACCTTAAATTTTAGAATTTAAAAATTTAAATTTTAAAATTTAAAAATTTAAATACTAAATTTTAAAAATTTAATTACTAAACCTTTAAATTTTAAAAGTTAAAAATTTAAATACTAAATTTTAAAATTTAAAACTTTAAATTTCAAAATTTAAATATTTAAATAATAAATTTTAAAAATTTAATTATTAAAACTCTAAATTTTAGAATTTAAAAATTTAAATTTTAAAATTTAAAAATTTAAAAACTAAATTTTAAAAATTTAATTACTAAACCTTTAAATTTTAAAATTTACAAATTTAAAAACTAAATTTTAAAATTTAAAACTTTAAATTTAAAAATTTAAAAATTTAAATACCAAATTTTAAAAATTTAATTATTAAAATTTTAAATTTAAAAATTTAAAAATTTAAATACTAAATTTTAAAAATTTAATTATTAAAACTTTAAATTTTAAAATTTAAAAATTTAAAAATTTAAAAATTTAAATACTAAATTTCAAAAATTTAATTATTAAAACTTTAAATTATAAAATTTTAAATTTTAAATACTAAATTTTAAAAATTTAATTATTAAAACTTTAAATTTTAAAATTTAAAAATTTAAATACTAAATTTTAAAAATTTAAATATTAAAATTTTAAATTATAAAATTTTAAATTTTAAATACTAAATTTTAAAAATTTAATTATTAAAACTTTAAAATTTAAAATTTAAAAATTTAAATACTAAATTTTAAAAATTTAATTATTAGATCTTTAAATTTTAGAATTTAAAAATTTAAATTTTAAAATTTAAAAATTTAAATATTAAATTTTAAAAATTTAATTACTAAACCTTTAAATTTTAAAAGTTAAAAATTTAAATACTAAATTTTAAAATTTAAAAATTTAAATTTCAAAATTTAAAAATTTAAATACTATATTTTGAAAATTTAATTATTAAAACTATAAATTTTAGAATTTAAAAATTTTAATTTTAAAATTTAAAAATTTAAATTTTAAAATTTAAAAATTTAAATTTGAATATTTAAAAATTTAAATTTTAAAATTTAAATACTAAATTTTAAAAATATAATTATTAAAACTTTAAATTTTTGAATTTAAAAATTTAAATTTTAAAATTTAAAAATTTAAATACTAAATTTTAAAAATTTAATTACTAAACCTTTAAATTTTAAAAGTTAAAAATTTAAATACTAAATTTTAAAATTTAAAAATTTAAATTTCAAAGTTTAAAAATTTAAATAATAAATTTTAAAAATTTATTTATTAAAACTCTAAATTTTAGAATTTAAAAATTTAAATTTTAAAATTTAAAAATTTAAATACTAAATTTTAAAAATTTAATTACTAAACCTTTAAATTTTAAAATTTAAAAATTTAAAAACTATATTTTAAAATTTAAAACTTTAAATTTAAAAATTTAAATACCAAATTTTAAAAATTTAATTATTAAAATTTTAAATTTAAAAATTTAAAAATTTAAATACTAAATTTTAAAAATTTAATTATTAAAACTTTAAATTTTAGAATTTAAAAATTTAAATTTTAAAATTTAAAAATTTAAATACTAAATTTTAAAAATTTAATTACTAAACCTTTAAATTTTAAAAGTTAAAAATTTAAATACTAAATTTTAAAATTTAAAAATTTAAATTTCAAAATTTTAAAATTTAAAAATTTAAATTTCAAAATTTAAAAATTTAAATAATAAATTTTAAAAATTTATTTATAAAACTCTAAATTTTAGAATTTAAAAATTTAAATTTTAAAATTTAAAGATTTAAATATTAAATTTTAAAAATTTAATTACTAAACCTTTAAATTTTAAAAGTTAAAAATTTAAATACTAAATTTTAAAATTTAAAAATTTAAATTTCAAAATTTAAAAATTTAAATAATAAATTTTAAAAATTTATTTATTAAAACTCTAAATTTTAGAATTTAAAAATTTAAATTTTAAAATTTAAAAATTTAAATACTAAATTTTAAAAATTTAATTACTAAACCTTTAAATTTTAAAATTTAAAAATTTAAAAACTATATTTTAAAATTTAAAACTTTAAATTTAAAAATTTAAATACCAAATTTTAAAAATTTAATTATTAAAATTTTAAATTTAAAAATTTAAAAATTTAAATACTAAATTTTAAAAATTTAATTATTAAAACTTTAAATTTTAAAATTTAAAAATTTAAATTTCAAAATTTAAAAATTTAAATAATAAATTTTAAAAATTTATTTATAAAACTCTAAATTTTAGAATTTAAAAATTTAAATTTTAAAATTTAAAAATTTAAATATTAAATTTTAAAAATTTAATTACTAAACCTTTAAGTTTTAAAATTTAAAAATTTAAAAACTAAATTTTAAAATTTAAAACTTTAAATTTAAAAATTTAAATACCAAATTTTAAAAATTTAATTATTAAAATTTTAAATTTAAAAATTTAAAAATTTAAATACTAAATTTTAAAAATTTAATTATTAAAACTTTAAATTTTAAAATTTAAAAATTTAAATACTAAATGTTAAAAATTTAATTATTAAAACTTTAAATTTTAGAATTTAAAAATTTAAATTTTAAAATTTAAAAATTTAAATATTAAATTTTAAAAATTTAATTACTAAACCTTTAAATTTTAAAAGTTAAAAATTTAAATACTAAATTTTAAAATTTAAAAATTTAAATTTCAAAATTTAAAAATTTAAATACTATATTTTGAAAATTTAATTATTAAAACTATAAATTTTAGAATTTAAAAATTTAAATTTTAAAATTTAAAAATTTAAATACTAAATTTTAAAAATTTAATTACTAAACCTTTAAATTTTAAAATTTAAAAATTTAAATACTAAATTTTAAAATTTAAAACTTTAAATACTAAATTTAAAAAATTTAATTATTAAAACTTTAAATTTTAAAATTTAAGAATTTAAAAATTTAAATACTCAATTTTAAAAATTTAATTATTAAAGCTTTAAATTTAAAATTTAAAAATTTAAAAATTTAAATACTAAATTTTAAAAATTTAATTATTAAAACTTTAAATTTTAGAATTTAAAAATTTAAATTTTAAAATTTAAAAATTTAAATACTAAATTTTAAAAATTTAATTACTAAACCTTTAAATTTTAAAAGTTAAAAATTTAAATACTAAATTTTAAAATTTAAAAATTTAAATTTCAAAATTTTAAAATTTATAAATTTAAATTTCAAAATTTAAAAATTTAAATAATAAATTTTAAAAATTTATTTATTAAAACTCTAAATTTTAGAATTTAAAAATTTAAATTTTAAAATTTAAAAATTTAAATACTAAATTTTAAAAATTTAATTACTAAACCTTTAAATTTTAAAATTTAAAAATTTAAATACTAAATTTTAAAATTTAAAACTTTAAATACTAAATTTAAAAAATTTAATTATTAAAACTTTAAATTTTAAAATTTAAGAATTTAAAAATTTAAATACTCAATTTTAAAAATTTAATTATTAAAACTTTAAATTTTAAAATTTAAAAATTTAAATACTAAATTTTAAAAATTTAATTACTAAACCTTTAAATTTTAAAATTTAAAAATTTAAAAACTAAATTTTAAAATTTAAAACTTTAAATTTAAAAATTTAAATACCAAATTTTAAAAATTTAATTATTAAAATTTTAAATTTAAAAATTTAAAAATTTAAATACTAAATTTTAAAAATTTAATTATTAAAACTTTAAATTTTAAAATTTAAAAATTTAAATACTAAATTTTAAAAATTTAATTATTAAAACTTTAAATTTTAGAATTTAAAAATTTAAGTTTTAAAATTTAAAAATTTAAATATTAAATTTTAAAAATTTAATTACTAAACCTTTAAATTTTAAAAGTTAAAAATTTAAATACTAAATTTTAAAATTTAAAAATTTAAATTTCAAAATTTAAAAATTTAAATACTATATTTTGAAAATTTAATTATTAAAACTATAAATTTTAGAATTTAAAAATTTAAATTTTAAAATTTAAAAATTTAAATACTAAATTTTAAAAATTTAATTACTAAACCTTTAAATTTTAAAATTTAAAAATTTAAATACTAAATTTTAAAATTTAAAACTTTAAATACTAAATTTAAAAAATTTAATTATTAAAACTTTAAATTTTAAAATTTAAGTATTTAAAAATTTAAATACTCAATTTTAAAAATTTAATTATTAAAACTTTAAATTTTAAAATTTAAAAATTTAAAAATTTAAATACTAAATTTTAAAAATTTAATTATTAAAACTTTAAATTTTAAAATTTAAAAATTTAAATACTAAATTTTAAAAATTTAATTATTAAAACTTTAAAATATAAAATTTTAAATTTTAAATACTAAATTTTAAAAATTTAATTATTAAATGTTTAAATTTTATAATTTAAAAATTTAAATTTTATAATTTAAAAATTTAAATATTAAATTTTAAAAATTTAAATATTAAATTTTAAAAATTTAAATATTAAAACTTTAAATTTTTAAAGTTAAAAATTCAAATACTAAATTTTAAAAATTTAATTATTAAAACTTTAAATTTTAAAATTTAAAAATTTAAATTTTAAAATTTAAAAATTTAAATTTTAAAATTTAAAAATTTAAATACTAAATTTTAAAAATTTAATTATTAAAACTTTAAATTTTAGAATTTAAAAATTTAAATTTTAAAATTTAAAAATTTAAATACTAAATTTTAAAAATTTAATTACTAAACCTTTAAATTTTAAAAGTTAAAAATTTAAATACTAAATTTTAAAATTTAAAAATTTAAATTTCAAAATTTAAAAATTTAAATAATAAATTTTAAAAATTTAATTATTAAAACTCTAAATTTTAGAATTTAAAAATGTAAATTCTAAAATTTAAAAATTTAAATTCTAAATTTTAAAAATTTAATTACTAAACCTTTAAATTTTAAAATTTAAAAATATAAAAACTAAATTTTAAAATTTAAAACTTTAAATTTAAAAATTTAAAAATTTAAATACTAAATTTTAAAAATTTAATTATTAAAATTTTAAATTTAAAAATTTAAAAATTTAAATACTATATTTTAAAAATTTAATTATTAAAACTTTAAATTTTAAAATTTAAAAATTTAAAAATTTAAATACCAAATTTTAAAAATTTAATTATTAAAACTTTAAATTATAAAATTTTAAATTTTAAATACTAAATTTTAAAAATTTAATTATTAAAACTTTAAATTTTAGAATTTAAAAACTTAAATTTTAAAATTTAAAAATTTAAATACTAAATTTTAAAAATTTAATTACTAAACCTTTAAATTTTAAAAGTTAAAAATTTAAATACTAAATTTTAAAATTTTAAAATTTAAAAATTTGAATACTAAATTTTAAAATTTAAAACTTTAAATTTAAAAATTTAAAAATTTAAATACTAAATTTTAAAAATTTAATTATTAAAATTTTAAATTTAAAAATTTAAAAATTTAAATATTAACTTTTAAAAATTTAATTATTAAAACTTTAAATTTTAAAATTTAAAAATTTAAAAATTTAAATCCTAAATTTTAAAAATATAATTATTAAAATTTTAAATTTTAAAATTTAAAAATTTAAAAATTCAAAAACTAAATTTTAAAAATTTAATTATTAAAACTTTAAATTTTAAAATTTAAAAATTTAAAAATTCAAAAACTAAATTTTAAAAATTTAATTATTAAAACTTTAAATTTTAAAATTTAATAATTCAAATACTAAATTCTAAAAATTTAATTTTAAAACTTTAAATTTTAAAATTTAAAAATTTAAATACTAAATTTTAAAAATTTAAAAATTTAAATACTCAATTTTAAAAATTTAATTATTATAACTTTAAATTTTAAAATTTAAAAATTTAAATACTAAATTTTAAAAATTTAATTATTAAAACTTTGAATTTTAAAATTTAAAAATTTAAATACTAAATTTTAAAAATTTAATTATTATAACTTTAAATTATAAAATTTTAAATTTTAAATACTAAATTTCAAAAATTTAATTATTAAAACTTTAAATTTTATAATTTAAGAATTTAAATTTTATAATTTAAAAATTTAAATATTAAATTTTAAAAATTTAAATATTAAATTTTAAAAATTTAAATATTAAATTTTAAAAATTTAAATATTAAAACTTTAAATTTTAAAATTTAAAAATTCAAAAAATAAATTTTAAAAATTTAATTATTAAAACTTTAAATTTTAAAATTTTAAAATTTAAATTTTAAAATTTAAAAATTTAAATTTTAAAATTTAAAAATTTAAATTTGAATATTTAAAAATTTAAATTTTAAAATTTAAAAATTTAAATACTAAATTTTAAAAATTTAATTATTAAAACTTTAAATTTTAGAATTTAAAAATTTAAATTTTAAAATTTAAAAATTTAAATACTAAATTTTAAAAATTTAATTACTAAACCTTTAAATTTTAAAAGTTAAAAATTTAAATACTAAATTTTAAAATTTAAAAATTTAAATTTCAAAATATAAAAATTTAAATAATAAATTTTAAAAATTTAATTATTAAAACTCTAAATTTTAGAATTTAAAAATGTAAATTTTAAAATTTAAAAATTTAAATTCTAAATTTTAAAAATTTAATTACTAAACCTTTAAATTTTAAAATTTAAAAATATAAAAACTAAATTTTAAAATTTAAAACTTTAAATTTAAAAATTTAAAAATTTAAATATTAAATTTTAAAAATTTAATTATTAAAACTTTAAATTATAAAATTTAAAAATTTAAAAATTTAAATCCTAAATTTTAAAAATATAATTATTAAAATTTTAAATTTAAAAATTTAAAAATTTAAATACTAAATTTTAAAAATTTAATTATTAAAACTTTAAATTTTAAAATTTAAAAATTTAAAAATTCAAAAACTAAATTTTAAAAATTTAATTATTAAAACTTTAAATTTTAAAATTTAAAAATTTAAATACTAAATTTTAAAATTTAAAACTTTAAATACTAAATTTAAAAAATTTAATTATTAAAACTTTAAATTTTAAAATTTAAGAATTTAAAAATTTAAATACTCAATTTTAAAAATTTAATTATTAAAACTTTAAATTTTAAAATTTAAAAATTTAAAAATTTAAATACTAAATTTTAAAAATTTAATTATTAAAACTTTAAATTTTAAAATTTAAAAATTTAAATACTAAATTTTAAAAATTTAATTATTAAAACTATAAATTATAAAATTTTAAATTTTAAATACCAAATTTTAAAAATTTAATTATTAAAACTTTAAATTTTATAATATAAAAATTTAAATTTTATAATTTAAAAATTTAAATATTAATTTTAAAAATTTAAATATTAAATTTTAAAAATTTAAATATTAAAACTTTAAATTTTAAAATTTAAAAATTTAAATTTTAAAATTTAAATACTAAATTTCAAAAATTTAATTATTGAAACTTTAAATTTTAGAATTTAAAAATTTAAATTTTAAAATTTAAAAATTTAAATACTAAATTTTAAAAATTTAATTAATAAACCTTTAAATTTTAAAAGTTAAAAATTTAAATACTAAATTTTAAAATTTAAAACTTTAAATTTCAAAATTTAAATATTTAAATAATAAATTTTAAAAATTTAATTATTAAAACTCTAAATTTTAGAATTTAAAAATTTAAATTTTAAAATTTAAAAATTTAAAAACTAAATTTTAAAAATTTAATTACTAAACCTTTAAATTTTAAAATTTAAAAATTTAAAAACTAAATTTTAAAATTTAAAACTTTAAATTTAAAAATTTAAAAATTTAAATACCAAATTTTAAAAATTTAATTATTAAAATTTAAATACTAAATTTTAAAAATTTAATTATTAAAACTTTAAATTTTAAAATTTAAAAATTTAAAAATTTAAATACTAAATTTCAAAAATTTAATTATTAAAACTTTAAATTATAAAATTTTAAATTTTAAATACTAAATTTTAAAAATTTAATTATTAAAACTTTAAATTTTAAAATTTAAAAATTTAAATACTAAATTTTAAAAATTTAAATATTAAAATTTTAAATTATAAAATTTTAAATTTTAAATACTAAATTTTAAAAATTTAATTATTAAAACTCTAAATTTTAGAATTTAAAAACTTAAATTTTAAAATTTAAAAATTTAAATACTAAATTTTAAAAATTTAATTACTAAACCTTTAAATTTTAAAAGTTAAAAATTTAAATACTAAATCTTATAATATAAAAATTTAAATTTCAAAATTTAAAAATTTAAATACTATATTTTGAAAATTTAATTATTAAAATTATAAATTTTAGAATTTAAAAATTTAAATTTTAAAATTTAAAAATTTAAATACTAAATTTTAAAAATTTAATTATTAAACCTTTAAATTTTAAAATTTAAAAATTTAAAAACTAAATTTTAAAATTTAAAACTTTAAATTTAAAAATTTAAAAATTTAAATACCAAATTTTAAAAATTTAATTATTAAAATTTTAAATTTAAAAATTTAAAAATTTAAATACTAAATTTTAAAAATTTAATTATTAAAACTTTAAATTTTAAAATTTAAAAATTTAAAAATTTAAATACTAAATTTTAAAAATTTAATTATTAAAATTTTAAATTATAAAATTTTAAATTTTAAATACTAAATTTTAAAAATTTAATTATTAAAACTTTAAATTTTAAAATTTAAAAATTAAAATACTAAATTTTAAAAATTTAAATATTAAAACTTTAAATTATAAAATTTTAAGTTTTAAATACTAAATTTTAAAAATTTAATTATTAAAACTTTAAATTTTAAAATTTAAAAATTTAAATACTAAATTTTAAAAATTTAATTATTAAAACTTTAAATTTTAAAATTTAAAAATTTAAAAATTTAAATACTAAATTTCAAAAATTTAATTATTAAAACTCTAAATTTTAGAATTTAAAAACTTAAATTTTAAAATTTAAAAATTTAAATACTAAATTTTAAAAATTTAATTACTAAACCTTTAAATTTTAAAAGTTAAAAATTTAAATACTAAATTTTAAAATTTAAAAATTTAAATTTCAAAATTTAAAAATTTAAATACTATATTTTGAAAATTTAATTATTAAAATTATAAATTTTAGAATTTAAAAATTTAAATTTTAAAATTTAAAAATTTAAATACTAAATTTTAAAAATTTAATTATTAAACCTTTAAATTTTAAAATTTAAAAATTTAAAAACTAAATTTTAAAATTTAAAACTTTAAATTTAAAAATTTAAAAATTTAAATACCAAATTTTAAAAATTTAATTATTAAAATTTTAAATTTAAAAATTTAAAAATTTAAATACTAAATTTTAAAAATTTAATTATTAAAACTTTAAATTTTAAAATTTAAAAATTTAAAAATTTAAATACTAAATTTTAAAAATTTAATTATTAAAATTTTAAATTATAAAATTTTAAATTTTAAATACTAAATTTTAAAAATTTAATTATTAAAACTTTAAATTTTAAAATTTAAAAATTAAAATACTAAATTTTAAAAATTTAAATATTAAAACTTTAAATTATAAAATTTTAAGTTTTAAATACTAAATTTTAAAAATTTAATTATTAAAACTTTAAATTTTAAAATTTAAAAATTTAAATACTAAATTTTAAAAATTTAATTATTAAAACTTTAAATTTTAGAATTTAAAAATTTAAATTTTAAAATTTAAAAATTTAAATACTAAATTTTAAAAATTTAATTTCTAAACCTTTAAATTTTAAAAGTTAAAAATTTAAATTCTAAATTTTAAAATTTAAAAATTTAAATTTCAAAATTTAAAAATTTAAATACTATATTTTGAAAATTTAATTATTAAAACTATAAATTTTAGAATTTAAAAATTTAAATTTTAAAATTTAAAAATTTAAATATTAAATTTTAAAAATTTTATTACTAAACCTTTAAATTTTAAAATTTAAAAATTTAAATACTAAATTTTAAAAATTTAATTATTAAAACTTTAAATTTTAAAATTTAAAAATTTAAATACTAAATTTTAGAAATTTAATTATTAAAACTTTAAATTATAAAATTTTAAATTTTAAATACTAAATTTTAAAAATTTAATTATTAAAACTTTAAATTTTATAATTTAAAAATTTAAATTTTATAATTTAAAAATTTAAATATTAAATTTTAAAAATTTAAATATTAAATTTTAAAAATTTAAATATTAAAACTTTAAATTTTAAAATTTAAAAATTTAAAAATTTAAATACTAAATTTTAAAAATTTAATTATTAAAACTTTAAATAATGAAATTTTAAATTTTAAATACTAAATTTTAAAAATTTAATTATTAAAACTTTAAATTTTAGAATTTAAAAACTTAAATTTTAAAATTTAAAAATTTAAATACTAAATTTTAAAAATTTAATTACTGAACCTTTATATTTTAAAAGTTAAATATTTAAATACTAAATTTTAAAATTTAAATTTCAAAATTTAAAAATTTAAATACTAAATTTTAAAAATTTAATTATTAAAACTCTAAATTTTAGAATTTAAAAATTTAAATTTTAAAATTTAAAAATTTAAATTTTAAAATTTAAAAATTAAATACTAAATTTTAAAAATTTAATTACTAAACCTTTAAATTTTAAAATTTAAAAATTAAAATACTAAATTTTAAAATTTAAAACTTTAAATTTAAAAATTTAAAAATTTAAATACTAAATTTTGAAAATTTAATTATTAAAATTTTAAATTTAAAATTTTAAATATTAAATTTTAAAAATTTAATTATTAAAACTTTAAATTTTAAAATTTAAAAATTTAAAAATTTAAATACTAAATTTTAAAAATTTAATTATTAAAACTTTAAATTTTATAATTTAAAAATTTAAATTTTATAATTTAAAAATTTAAATATTAAATTTTAAAAATTTAAATATTAAATTTTAAAAATTTAAATATTAAAACTTTAAATTTTAAAATTTAAAAATTTAAAAATACTAATTTTAAAAATTTAATTATTAAAACTTTAAATTATGAAATTTTAAATTTTAAATACTAAATTTTAAAAATTTAATTATTAAAACTTTAAATTTTAGAATTTAAAATCTTAAATTTTAAAATTTAAAAATTTAAATACTAAATTTTAAAAATTTAATTACTGAACCTTTAAATTTTAAAAGTTAAAAATTTAAATAATAAAATTTTAAAATTTAAAAATTTAAATTTCAAAATTTAAAAATTTAAATACTAAATTTTAAAAATTTAATTATTAAAACTCTAAATTTTAGAATTTAAAAATTTAAATTTTAAAATTTAAAAATTAAATACTAAATTTTAAAAATTTAATTACTAGACCTTTATATTTTAAAATTTAAAAATTAAAATACTAAATTTTAAAATTTAAAACTTTAAATTTAAAAATTTAAAAATTTAAATACTAAATTTTAAAAATTTAATTATTAAAACTTTAAATTTTAAAATTTAAAAATTTAAAAATTTAAATACCAAATTTTAAAAATTTAATTATTAAAACTTTAAATTTTAGAATTTAAAAACTTAAATTTTAAAATTTAAAAATTTAAATACTAAATTTTAAAAATTTAATTACTGAACCTTTAAATTTTAAAAGTTAAAAATTTAAATACTAAATTTTAAAATTTAAAAATTTAAATTTCAAAATTTAAAAATTTAAATACTAAATTTTAAAAATTTAATTATTAAAACTTTAAATTTTAGAATTTAAAATCTTAAATTTTAAAATTTAAAAATTAAATACTAAATTTTAAAAATTTAATTACTAAACCTTTAAATTTTAAAATTTAAAAATTAAAATACTAAATTTTAAAATTTAAAACTTTAAATTTAAAAATTTAAAAATTTATATACTAAATTTTGAAAATTTAATTATTAAAATTTTAAATTTAAAAATTTAAAAATTTAAATACTAAATTTTAAAAATTTAATTATTAAAACTTTAAATTTTAAAATTTAAAAATTTAAAAATTTAAATACTAAATTTTAAAAATTTAATTATTAAAACTTTAAATTATAAAATTTTAAATTTTAAATACTAAATTTTAAAAATTTAATTATTAAAACTTTAAATTTTAGAATTTAAAAACTTAAATTTTAAAATTTAAAAATTTAAATACTAAATTTTAAAAATTTAATTACTGAACCTTTAAATTTTAAAAGTTAAAAATTTAAATACTAAATTTTAAAATTTAAATTTCAAAATTTAAAAATTTAAATACTAAATTTTAAAAATTTAATTATTAAAACTAAATTTTAGAATTTAAAAATTTAAATTTTAAAATTTAAAAATTAAATACTAAATTTTAAAAATTTAATTACTAAACCTTTAAATTTTAAAATTTAAAAATTAAAATACTAAATTTTAAAATTTAAAACTTTAAATTTAAAAATTTAAAAATTTAAATACTAAATTTTAAAAATTTAATTATTAAAACTTTAAATTTTAAAATTTAAAAATTTAAAAATTTAAATACCAAATTTTAAAAATTTAATTATTAAAACTTTAAATTATAAAATTTTAAATTTTAAATACTAAATTTTAAAAATTTAATTATTAAAACTTTAAATTTTAGAGTTTAAAAACTTAAATTTTAAAATTTAAAAATTTAAATACTAAATTTTAAAAATTTAATTACTAAACCTGTAAATTTTAAAAGTTAAAAATTTAAATAATAAATTTTAAAATTTAAATTTCAAAATTTAAAAATTTAAATACTAAAATTTAAAAATTTAATTATTAAAACTCTAAATTTTAGAATTTAAAAATTTAAATTTTAAAATTTAAAAATTAAATACTAAATTTTAAAAATTTAATTACTAAACCTTTAAATTTTAAAATTTAAAAATTAAAATACTAAATTTTAAAATTTAAAACTTTAAATTTAAAAATTTAAAAATTTAAATACTAAATTTTTAAAAATTTAATTATTAAAACTTTAAATTTTAAAATTTAAAAATTTAAAAATTTAAATACTAAATTTTAAAAATTTAATTATTAAAACTTTAAATTATGAAATTTTAAATTTTAAATACTAAATTTTAAAAATTTAATTATTAAAACTTTAAATTTTAGAATTTAAAAACTTAAATTTTAAAATTTAAAAATTTAAATACTAAATTTTAAAAATTTAATTACTGAACCTTTAAATTTTAAAAGTTAAAAATTTAAATACTAAATTTTAAAATTTAAAAATTTAAATTTCAAAATTTAAAAATTTAAATACTAAATTTTAAAAATTTAATTATTAAAACTCTAAATGTTAGAATTTAAAAATTTAAATTTTAAAATTTAAAAATTAAATACTAAATTTTAAAAATTTAATTACTAAACCTTTAAATTTTAAAATTTAAAAATTAAAATACTAAATTTTAAAATCTAAAACTTTAAATTTAAAAATTTAAAAATTTAAATACTAAATTTTGAAAATTTAATTATTAAAATTTTAAATTTAAAAATTTAAAAATTTAAATACTAAATTTTAAAAATTTAATTATTAAAACTTTAAATTTTAAAATTTAAAAATTTAAAAATTTAAATACCAAATTTTAAAAATTTAATTATTAAAACTTTAAATTATAAAATTTTAAATTTTAAATACTAAATTTTAAAAATTTAATTATTAAAACTTTAAATTTTAGAATTTAAAAACTTAAATTTTAAAATTTAAAAATTTAAATACTAAATTTTAAAAATTTAATTACTAAACCTTTAAATTTTAAAAGTTAAAAATTTAAATACTAAATTTTAAAATTTAAAAATTTAAATTACAAAATTAAAAAATTTAATTATTAAAACTTTAAATTATAAAATTTTAAATTTTAAATACTAAATTTTAAAAATTTAATTATTAAAACTTTAAACTTTAGAATTTAAAAACTTAAATTTTAAAATTTAAAAATTTAAATACTAAATTTTAAAAATTTAATTACTAAACCTGTAAATTTTAAAAGTTAAAAATTTAAATACTAAATTTTAAAATTTAAAAATTTAAATTTCAAAATTTAAAAATTTAAATACTAAATTTTGAAAATTTAATTATTAAAATTATAAATTTTAGAATTTAAAAATTTAAATTTTAAAATTTAAAAATTTAAATACTAAATTTTAAAAATTTAATTACCAAACCTTTAAATTTTAAAATTTAAAAATTTAAAAACTAAATTTTAAAATTTAAAACTTTAAATTTAAAAATTTAAAAATTTAAATACCAAATTTTAAAAATTTAATTATTAAAATTTTAAATTTAAAAATTTAAAAATTTAAATACTAAATTTTAAAAATTTAATTATTAAAACTTTAAATTTTAAAATTTAAAAATTTAAAAATTTAAATACTAAATTTTAAAAATTTAATTATTAAAACTTTAAATTATAAAATTTTAAATTTTAAATACTAAATTTTAAAAATTTAATTATTAAAACTTTAAATTTTAAAATTTAAAAATTTAAATACTAAATTTTAAAAATTTAATTATTAAAACTTTAAATTTTAGAATTTAAAAATTTAAAAATTTAAATACCAAATTTTAAAAATTTAATTATTAAAACTTTAAATTTTAGAATTTAAAAACTTAAATTTTAAAATTTAAAAATTTAAATACTAAATTTTAAAAATTTAATTACTGAACCTTTAAATTTTAAAAGTTAAAAATTTAAATACTAAATTTTAAAATTTAAAAATTTAAATTTCAAAATTTAAAAATTTAAATACTAAATTTTAAAAATTTAATTATTAAAACTTTAAATTTTAGAATTTAAAATCTTAAATTTTAAAATTTAAAAATTAAATACTAAATTTTAAAAATTTAATTACTAAACCTTTAAATTTTAAAATTTAAAAATTAAAATACTAAATTTTAAAATTTAAAACTTTAAATTTAAAAATTTAAAAATTTATATACTAAATTTTGAAAATTTAATTATTAAAATTTTAAATTTAAAAATTTAAAAATTTAAATACTAAATTTTAAAAATTTAATTATTAAAACTTTAAATTTTAAAATTTAAAAATTTAAAAATTTAAATACTAAATTTTAAAAATTTAATTATTAAAACTTTAAATTATAAAATTTTAAATTTTAAATACTAAATTTTAAAAATTTAATTATTAAAACTTTAAATTTTAGAATTTAAAAACTTAAATTTTAAAATTTAAAAATTTAAATACTAAATTTTAAAAATTTAATTACTGAACCTTTAAATTTTAAAAGTTAAAAATTTAAATACTAAATTTTAAAATTTAAATTTCAAAATTTAAAAATTTAAATACTAAATTTTAAAAATTTAATTATTAAAACTAAATTTTAGAATTTAAAAATTTAAATTTTAAAATTTAAAAATTAAATACTAAATTTTAAAAATTTAATTACTAAACCTTTAAATTTTAAAATTTAAAAATTAAAATACTAAATTTTAAAATTTAAAACTTTAAATTTAAAAATTTAAAAATTTAAATACTAAATTTTAAAAATTTAATTATTAAAACTTTAAATTTTAAAATTTAAAAATTTAAAAATTTAAATACCAAATTTTAAAAATTTAATTATTAAAACTTTAAATTATAAAATTTTAAATTTTAAATACTAAATTTTAAAAATTTAATTATTAAAACTTTAAATTTTAGAGTTTAAAAACTTAAATTTTAAAATTTAAAAATTTAAATACTAAATTTTAAAAATTTAATTACTAAACCTGTAAATTTTAAAAGTTAAAAATTTAAATAATAAATTTTAAAATTTAAATTTCAAAATTTAAAAATTTAAATACTAAAATTTAAAAATTTAATTATTAAAACTCTAAATTTTAGAATTTAAAAATTTAAATTTTAAAATTTAAAAATTAAATACTAAATTTTAAAAATTTAATTACTAAACCTTTAAATTTTAAAATTTAAAAATTAAAATACTAAATTTTAAAATTTAAAACTTTAAATTTAAAAATTTAAAAATTTAAATACTAAATTTTTAAAAATTTAATTATTAAAACTTTAAATTTTAAAATTTAAAAATTTAAAAATTTAAATACTAAATTTTAAAAATTTAATTATTAAAACTTTAAATTATGAAATTTTAAATTTTAAATACTAAATTTTAAAAATTTAATTATTAAAACTTTAAATTTTAGAATTTAAAAACTTAAATTTTAAAATTTAAAAATTTAAATACTAAATTTTAAAAATTTAATTACTGAACCTTTAAATTTTAAAAGTTAAAAATTTAAATACTAAATTTTAAAATTTAAAAATTTAAATTTCAAAATTTAAAAATTTAAATACTAAATTTTAAAAATTTAATTATTAAAACTCTAAATGTTAGAATTTAAAAATTTAAATTTTAAAATTTAAAAATTAAATACTAAATTTTAAAAATTTAATTACTAAACCTTTAAATTTTAAAATTTAAAAATTAAAATACTAAATTTTAAAATCTAAAACTTTAAATTTAAAAATTTAAAAATTTAAATACTAAATTTTGAAAATTTAATTATTAAAATTTTAAATTTAAAAATTTAAAAATTTAAATACTAAATTTTAAAAATTTAATTATTAAAACTTTAAATTTTAAAATTTAAAAATTTAAAAATTTAAATACCAAATTTTAAAAATTTAATTATTAAAACTTTAAATTATAAAATTTTAAATTTTAAATACTAAATTTTAAAAATTTAATTATTAAAACTTTAAATTTTAGAATTTAAAAACTTAAATTTTAAAATTTAAAAATTTAAATACTAAATTTTAAAAATTTAATTACTAAACCTTTAAATTTTAAAAGTTAAAAATTTAAATACTAAATTTTAAAATTTAAAAATTTAAATTACAAAATTAAAAAATTTAATTATTAAAACTTTAAATTATAAAATTTTAAATTTTAAATACTAAATTTTAAAAATTTAATTATTAAAACTTTAAACTTTAGAATTTAAAAACTTAAATTTTAAAATTTAAAAATTTAAATACTAAATTTTAAAAATTTAATTACTAAACCTGTAAATTTTAAAAGTTAAAAATTTAAATACTAAATTTTAAAATTTAAAAATTTAAATTTCAAAATTTAAAAATTTAAATACTAAATTTTGAAAATTTAATTATTAAAATTATAAATTTTAGAATTTAAAAATTTAAATTTTAAAATTTAAAAATTTAAATACTAAATTTTAAAAATTTAATTACCAAACCTTTAAATTTTAAAATTTAAAAATTTAAAAACTAAATTTTAAAATTTAAAACTTTAAATTTAAAAATTTAAAAATTTAAATACCAAATTTTAAAAATTTAATTATTAAAATTTTAAATTTAAAAATTTAAAAATTTAAATACTAAATTTTAAAAATTTAATTATTAAAACTTTAAATTTTAAAATTTAAAAATTTAAAAATTTAAATACTAAATTTTAAAAATTTAATTATTAAAACTTTAAATTATAAAATTTTAAATTTTAAATACTAAATTTTAAAAATTTAATTATTAAAACTTTAAATTTTAAAATTTAAAAATTTAAATACTAAATTTTAAAAATTTAATTATTAAAACTTTAAATTTTAGAATTTAAAAATTTAAATTTTAAAATTTAAAAATTTAAATACTAAATTTTAAAAATTTAATTACTAAACCTTTAAATTTTAAAAGTTAAAAATTTAAATACTAAATTTTAAAATTTAAAAATTTAAATTTCAAAATTTAAAAATTTAAATACTATATTTTGAAAATTTAATTATTAAAACTATAAATTTTAGAATTTAAAAATTTAAATACTAAATTTTAAAAATTTAATTACTAAACCTTTAAATTTTAAAATTTAAAAATTTAAATACTAAATTTTAAAATTTAAAACTCTAAATAATAAATTTAAAAAATTTAATTATTAAAACTTTAAATTTTAAAATTTAAGAATTTAAAAATTTAAATACTCAATTTTAAAAATTTAATTATTAAAACTTTAAATTTTAAAATTTAAAAATTTAAAAATTTAAATACTAAATTTTAAAAATTTAATTATTATAACTTTAAATTATAAAATTTTAAATTTTAAATACTAAATTTTAAAAATTTAATTATTAAAACTTTAAATTTTAGAATTTAAAAATTTAAATTTTAAAATTTAAATATTTAAATACTAAATTTTAAAAATTTAATTACTAAACCTTTAAATTTTAAAAGTTAAAAATTTAAATACTAAATTTTAAAATTTAAAAATTTAAATTTCAAAATTTAAAAATTTAAATACTATATTTTGAAAATTTAATTATTAAAACTATAAATTTTAGAATTTAAAAATTTAAATACTAAATTTTAAAAATTTAATTACTAAACCTTTAAATTTTAAAATTTAAAAATTTAAATACTAAATTTTAAAATTTAAAACTTAAATAATAAATTTAAAAAATTTAATTATTAAAACTTTAAATTTTAAAATTTAAGAATTTAAAAATTTAAATACTCAATTTTAAAAATTTAATTATTAAAACTTTAAATTTTAAAATTTAAAAATTTAAAAATTTAAATACTAAATTTTAAAATTTAAAAATTTAAATTTCAAAATTTAAAAATTTAAATACTATATTTTGAAAATTTAATTATTAAAACTATAAATTTTAGAATTTAAAAATTTAAATACTAAATTTTAAAAATTTAATTACTAAACCTTTAAATTTTAAAATTTAAAAATTTAAATACTATATTTTGAAAATTTAATTATTAAAACTATAAATTTTAGAATTTAAAAATTTAAATACTAAATTTTAAAAATTTAATTACTAAACCTTTAAATTTTAAAATTTAAAAATTTAAATACTAAATTTTAAAATTTAAAACTTAAATAATAAATTTAAAAAATTTAATTATTAAAACTTTAAATTTTAAAATTTAAGAATTTAAAAATTTAAATACTCAATTTTAAAAATTTAATTATTAAAACTTTAAATTTTAAAATTTAAAAATTTAAAAATTTAAATACTAAATTTTAAAAATTTAATTATTAAAACTTTAAATTTTATAATTTAAAAATTTAAATTTTATAATTTAAAAATTTAAATATTAAATTTTAAAAATTTAAATTTTAAATTTTAAAAATTTAAATATTAAAACTTTAAATTTTAAAATTTAAAAATTTAAAAATTTAAATACTAAATCTTAAAAATTTAATTATTAAAACTTTAAATTATGAAATTTTAAATTTTAAATAATAAATTTTAAAAATTTAATTATTAAAACTTTAAATTTTAGAATTTAAAAACTTAAATTTTAAAATTTAAAAATTTAAATACTAAATTTTAAAAATTTAATTACTGAACCTTTAAATTTTAAAAGTTAAAAATTTAAATACTAAATTTTAAAATTTAAAAATTTAAAAATTTAAATACTAAATTTTAAAAAGTTAATTATTAAAACTTTAAATTTTATAATTTAAAAATTTAAATTTTATAATTTAAAAATTTAAATATTAAATTTAAAAAATTTAATTATTAAAACTTTAAATTATGAAATTTTAAATTTTAAATACTAAATTTTAAAAATTTAATTATTAAAACTTTAAATTTTAGAATTTAAAAACTTAAATTTTAAAATTTAAAAATTTAAATACTAAATTTTAAAAATTTAACTACTGAACCTTTAAATTTTAAAAGTTAAAAATTTAAATACTAAATTTTAAAATTTAAAAATTTAAATTTCAAAATTTAAAAATTTAAATACTAAATTTTAAAAATTTAATTATTAAAACTCTAAATTTTAGAATTTAAAAATTTAAATTTTAAAATTTAAAAATTAAATACTAAATTTTAAAAATTTAATTACTAAACCTTTAAATTTTAAAATTTAAAAATTAAAATACTAAATTTTAAAATTTAAAACTTTAAATTTAAAAATTTAAAAATTTAAATACTAAATTTTGAAAATTTAATTATTAAAATTTTAAATTTAAAAATTTAAAAATTTAAATACTAAATTTTAAAAATTTAATTATTAAAACTTTAAATTTTAAAATTTAAAAATTTAAAAATTTAAATACTAAATTTTAAAAATTTAATTATTAAAACTTTAAATTATAAAATTTTAAATTTTAAATACTAAATTTTAAAAATTTAATTATTAAAACTTTAAATTTTAAAATTTAAAAATTTAAATACTAAATTTTAAAAATTTAAATATTAAAACTTTAAATTATAAAATTTTAAATTTTAAATACTAAATTTTAAAAATTTAATTATTAAAACTTTAAATTTTAAAATTTAAAAATTTAAATACTAAATTTTAAAAATTTAATTATTAAAACTTTAAATTTTAGAATTTAAAAATTTAAATTTTAAAATTTAAAAATTTAAATACTAAATTTTAAAAATTTAATTACTAAACCTTTAAATTTTAAAAGTTAAAAATTTAAATACTAAATTTTAAAATTTAAAAATTTAAATTTCAAAATTTAAAAATTTAAATACTATATTTTGAAAATTTAATTATTAAAACTATAAATTTTAGAATTTAAAAATTTAAATACTAAATTTTAAAAATTTAATTACTAAACCTTTAAATTTTAAAATTTAAAAATTTAAATACTAAATTTTAAAATTTAAAACTCCAAATAATAAATTTAAAAAATTTAATTATTAAAACTTTAAATTTTAAAATTTAAGAATTTAAAAATTTAAATACTCAATTTTAAAAATTTAATTATTAAAACTTTAAATTTTAAAATTTAAAAATTTAAAAATTTAAATACTAAATTTTAAAAATTTAATTATTAAAACTTTAAATTATAAAATTTTAAATTTTAAATACTAAATTTTAAAAATTTAATTATTAAAACTTTAAATTTTAGAATTTAAAAATTTAAATTTTAAAATTTAAATATTTAAATACTAAATTTTAAAAATTTAATTACTAAACCTTTAAATTTTAAAAGTTAAAAATTTAAATACTAAATTTTAAAATTTAAAAATTTATATTTCAAAATTTAAAAATTTAAATACTATATTTTGAAAATTTAATTATTAAAACTCTAAATTTTAGAATTTAAAAATTTAAAAATTTAAATACTAAATTTTAAAAATTTATTTATTAAAACTTTAAATTTTATAATTTAAAAATTTAAATTTTATAATTTAAAAATTTAAATATTAAATTTTAAAAATTTAAATATTAAATTTTAAAAATTTAAATATTAAAACTTTAAATTTTAAAATTTAAAAATTTAAAAATTTAAATACTAAATTTTAAAAATTTAATTATTAAAACTTTAAATTATGAAATTTTAAATTTTAAATACTAAATTTTAAAAATTTAATTATTAAAACTTTAAATTTTAGAATTTAAAAACTTAAATTTTAAAATTTAAAAATTTAAATACTAAATTTTAAAAATTTAATTACTGAACCTTTAAATTTTAAAAGTTAAAATTTTAAATACTAAATTTTAAAATTTAAAAATTTAAATTTCAAAATTTAAAAATTTAAATACTAAATTTTAAAAATTTAATTATTAAAACTCTAAATGTTAGAATTTAAAAATTTAAATTTTAAAATTTAAAAATTAAATACTAAATTTTAAAAATTTAATTACTAAACCTTTAAATTTTAAAATTTAAAAATTAAAATACTAAATTTTAAAATTTAAAACTTTAAATTTAAAAATTTAAAAATTTAAATACTAAATTTTGAAAATTTAATTATTAAAATTTTAAATTTAAAAATTTAAAAATTTAAATACTAAATTTTAAAAATTTAATTATTAAAACTTTAAATTTTAAAATTTAAAAATTTAAAAATTTAAATACCAAATTTTAAAAATTTAATTATTAAAACTTTAAATTATAAAATTTTAAATTTTAAATACTAAATTTTAAAAATTTAATTATTAAAACTTTAAATTTTAGAATTTAAAAACTTAAATTTTAAAATTTAAAAATTTAAATACTAAATTTTAAAAATTTAATTACTAAACCTTTAAATTTTAAAAGTTAAAAATTTAAATACTAAATTTTAAAATTTAAAAATATAAATTACAAAATTAAAAAATTTAATTATTAAAACTTTAAATTATAAAATTTTAAATTTTAAATACTAAATTTTAAAAATTTAATTATTAAAACTTTAAACTTTAGAATTTAAAAACTTAAATTTTAAAATTTAAAAATTTAAATACTAAATTTTAAAAATTTAATTACTAAACCTGTAAATTTTAAAAGTTAAAAATTTAAATACTAAATTTTAAAATTTAAAAATTTAAATTTCAAAATTTAAAAATTTAAATACTAAATTTTGAAAATTTAATTATTAAAATTATAAATTTTAGAATTTAAAAATTTAAATTTTAAAATTTGAAAATTTAAATACTAAATTTTAAAAATTTAATTACTAAACCTTTAAATTTTAAAATTTAAAAATTTAAAAACTAAATTTTAAAATTTAAAACTTTAAATTTAAAAATTTAAAAATTTAAATACCAAATTTTAAAAATTTAATTATTAAAATTTTAAATTTAAAAATTTAAAAATTTAAATACTAAATTTTAAAAATTTAATTATTAAAACTTTAAATTTTAAAATTTAAAAATTTAAAAATTTAAATACTAAATTTTAAAAATTTAATTATTAAAACTTTAAATTATAAAATTTTAAATTTTAAATACTAAATTTTAAAAATTTAATTATTAAAACTTGAAATTTTAAAATTTAAAAATTTAAATACTAAATTTTAAAAATTTAAATATTAAAACTTTAAATTATAAAATTTTAAATTTTAAATACTAAATTTTAAAAATTTAATTATTAAAACTTTAAATTTTAAAATTTAAAAATTTAAATACTAAATTTTAAAAATTTAATTATTAAAACTTTAAATTTTAGAATTTAAAAATTTAAATTTTAAAATTTTAAAATTTAAATACTAAATTTTAAAAATTTAATTACTAAACCTTTAAATTTTAAAAGTTAAAAATTTAAATACTAAATTTTAAAATTTAAAAATTTAAATTTCAAAATTTAAAAATTTAAATACTATATTTTGAAAATTTAATTATTAAAACTATAAATTTTAGAATTTAAAAATTTAAATACTAAATTTTAAAAATTTAATTACTAAACCTTTAAATTTTAAAATTTAAAAATTTAAATACTAAATTTTAAAATTTAAAACTCTAAATAATAAATTTTAAAAATTTAATTATTAAAACTTTAAATTTTAAAATTTAAAAATTTAAAAATTTAAATACTAAATTTTAAAAATTTAATTATTAAATCTTTAAATTATAAAATTTTAAATTTTAAATACTAAATTTTAAAAATTTAATTATTAAAACTTTAAATTTTAGAATTTAAAAATTTAAATTTTAAAATTTAAATATTTAAATACTAAATTTTAAAAATTTAATTACTAAACCATTAAATTTTAAAAGTTAAAAATTTAAATACTAAATTTTAAAATTTAAAAATTTAAATTTCAAAATTTAAAAATTTAAATACTATATTTTGAAAATTTAATTATTAAAACTATAAATTTTAGAATTTAAAAATTTAAATACTAAATTTTAAAAATTTAATTACTAAACCTTTAAATTTTAAAATTTAAAAATTTAAATACTAAATTTTAAAATTTAAAACTTTAAATAATAAATTTAAAAAATTTAATTATTAAAACTTTAAATTTTAAAATTTAAGAATTTAAAAATTTAAATACTCAATTTTAAAAATTTAATTATTAAAACTTTAAATTTTAAAATTTAAAAATTTAAAAATTTAAATACTAAATTTTAAAAATTTAATTATTAAAACTTTAAATTTTAAAATTTAAAAATTTAAATACTAAATTTTAAAAATTTAATTATTAAAACTTTAAATTATAAAATTTTAAATTTTAAATACTAAATTTTAAAAATTTAATTTTTAAAACTTTAAATTTTATAATTTAAAAATTTAAATTTTATAATTTAAAAATTTAAATATTAAATTTTAAAAATTTAAATTTTAAATTTTAAAAATTTAAATATTAAAACTTTAAATTTTAAAATTTAAAAATTTAAAAATTTAAATACTAAATCTTAAAAATTTAATTATTAAAACTTTAAATTATGAAATTTTAAATTTTAAATACTAAATTTTAAAAATTTAATTATTAAAACTTTAAATTTTAGAATTTAAAAACTTAAATTTTAAAATTTAAAAATTTAAATACTAAATTTTAAAAATTTAATTACTGAACCTTTAAATTTTAAAAGTTAAAAATTTAAATACTAAATTTTAAAATTTAAATTTCAAAATTTAAAAATTTAAATACTAAATTTTAAAAATTTAATTATTAAAACTCTAAATTTTAGAATTTAAAAATTTAAATTTTAAAATTTAAAAATTAAATACTAAATTTTAAAAAATTAATTACTAAACCTTTAAATTTTAAAATTTAAAAATTAAAATACTAAATTTTAAAATTTAAAACTTTAAATTTAAAAATTTAAAAATTAAAATACTAAATTTTGAAAATTTAATTATTAAAATTTTAAATTTAAAAATTTAAAAATTTAAATACTAAATTTTAAAAATTTAATTATTAAAATTTTAAATTTTAAAATTTAAAAATTTAAAAATTTAAATACTAAATTTTAAAAATTTAATTATTAAAACTTTAAATTTTATAATTTAAAAATTTAAATTTTATAATTTAAAAATTTAAATATTAAATTTAAAAAATTTAATTATTAAAACTTTAAATTATGAAATTTTAAATTTTAAATACTAAATTTTAAAAATTTAATTATTAAAACTTTAAATTTTAGAATTTAAAAACTTAAATTTTAAAATTTAAAAATTTAAATACTAAATTTTAAAAATTTAACTACTGAACCTTTAAATTTTAAAAGTTAAAAATTTAAATACTAAATTTTAAAATTTAAAAATTTAAATTTCAAAATTTAAAAATTTAAATACTAAATTTTAAAAATTTAATTATTAAAACTCTAAATTTTAGAATTTAAAAATTTAAATTTTAAAATTTAAAAATTAAATACTAAATTTTAAAAATTTAATTACTAAACCTTTAAATTTTAAAATTTAAAAATTAAAATACTAAATTTTAAAATTTAAAACTTTAAATTTAAAAATTTAAAAATTTAAATACTAAATTTTGAAAATTTAATTATTAAAATTTTAAATTTAAAAATTTAAAAATTTAAATACTAAATTTTAAAAATTTAATTATTAAAACTTTAAATTTTAAAATTTAAAAATTTAAAAATTTAAATACTAAATTTTAAAAATTTAATTATTAAAACTTTAAATTATAAAATTTTAAATTTTAAATACTAAATTTTAAAAATTTAATTATTAAAACTTTAAATTTTAAAATTTAAAAATTTAAATACTAAATTTTAAAAATTTAAATATTAAAACTTTAAATTATAAAATTTTAAATTTTAAATACTAAATTTTAAAAATTTAATTATTAAAACTTTAAATTTTAAAATTTAAAAATTTAAATACTAAATTTTAAAAATTTAATTATTAAAACTTTAAATTTTAGAATTTAAAAATTTAAATTTTAAAAGTTAAAAATTTAAATACTAAATTTTAAATTTTAAAAATTTAAATTTCAAAATTTAAAAATTTAAATACTATATTTTGAAAATTTAATTATTAAAACTATAAATTTTAGAATTTAAAAATTTAAATACTAAATTTTAAAAATTTAATTACTAAACCTTTAAATTTTAAAATTTAAAAATTTAAATACTAAATTTTAAAATTTAAAACTCTAAATAATAAATTTAAAAAATTTAATTATTAAAACTTTAAATTTTAAAATTTAAGAATTTAAAAATTTAAATACTCAATTTTAAAAATTTAATTATTAAAACTTTAAATTTTAAAATTTAAAAATTTAAAAATTTAAATACTAAATTTTAAAAATTTAATTATTAAAACTTTAAATTATAAAATTTTAAATTTTAAATACTAAATTTTAAAAATTTAATTATTAAAACTTTAAATTTTAGAATTTAAAAATTTAAATTTTAAAATTTAAATATTTAAATACTAAATTTTAAAAATTTAATTACTAAACCTTTAAATTTTAAAAGTTAAAAATTTAAATACTAAATTTTAAAATTTAAAAATTTAAATTTCAAAATTTAAAAATTTAAATACTATATTTTGAAAATTTAATTATTAAAACTATAAATTTTAGAATTTAAAAATTTAAATACTAAATTTTAAAAATTTAATTACTAAACCTTTAAATTTTAAAATTTAAAAATTTAAATACTAAATTTTAAAATTTAAAACTTTAAATAATAAATTTAAAAAATTTAATTATTAAAACTTTAAATTTTAAAATTTAAGAATTTAAAAATTTAAATACTCAATTTTAAAAATTTAATTATTAAAACTTTAAATTTTAAAATTTAAAAATTTAAAAATTTAAATACTAAATTTTAAAAATTTAATTATTAAAACTTTAAATTTTAAAATTTAAAAATTTAAATACTAAATTTTAAAAATTTAATTATTAAAACTTTAAATTATAAAATTTTAAATTTTAAATACTAAATTTTAAAAATTTAATTTTTAAAACTTTAAATTTTATAATTTAAAAATTTAAATTTTATAATTTAAAAATTTAAAATATTAAATTTTAAAAATTTAAATTTTAAATTTTAAAAATTTAAATATTAAAACTTTAAATTTTAAAATTTAAAAATTTAAAAATTTAAATACTAAATCTTAAAAATTTAATTATTAAAACTTTAAATTATGAAATTTTAAATTTTAAATACTAAATTTTAAAAATTTAATTATTAAAACTTTAAATTTTAGAATTTAAAAACTTAAATTTTAAAATTTAAAAATTTAATTACTAAATTTTAAAAATTTAATTACTGAACCTTTAAATTTTAAAAGTTAAAAATTTAAATACTAAATTTTAAAATTTAAATTTCAAAATTTAAAAATTTAAATACTAAATTTTAAAAATTTAATTATTAAAACTAAATTTTAGAATTTAAAAATTTAAATTTTAAAATTTAAAAATTAAATACTAAATTTTAAAAAATTAATTACTAAACCTTTAAATTTTAAAATTTAAAAATTAAAATACTAAATTTTAAAATTTAAAACTTTAAATTTAAAAATTTAAAAATTAAAATACTAAATTTTGAAAATTTAATTATTAAAATTTTAAATTTAAAAATTTAAAAATTTAAATACTAAATTTTAAAAATTTAATTATTAAAATTTTAAATTTTAAAATTTAAAAATTTAAAAATTTAAATACTAAATTTTAAAAATTTAATTATTAAAACTTTAAATTTTATAATTTAAAAATTTAAATTTTATAATTTAAAAACTTAAATTTTAAAATTTAAAAATTTAAATACTAAATTTTAAAAATTTAACTACCGAACCTTTAAATTTTAAAAGTTAAAAATTTAAATACTAAATTTTAAAATTTAAAAATTTAAATTTCAAAATTTAAAAATTTAAATACTAAATTTTAAAAATTTAATTATTAAAACTCTAAATTTTAGAATTTAAAAATTTAAATTTTAAAATTTAAAAATTAAATACTAAATTTTAAAAATTTAATTACTAAACCTTTAAATTTTAAAATTTAAAAATTAAAATACTAAATTTTAAAATTTAAAACTTTAAATTTAAAAATTTAAAAATTTAAATACTAAATTTTAAATTTTAAAAATTTAAATTTCAAAATTTAAAAATTTAAATACTATATTTTGAAAATTTAATTATTAAAACTATAAATTTTAGAATTTAAAAATTTAAATACTAAATTTTAAAAATTTAATTACTAAACCTTTAAATTTTAAAATTTAAAAATTTAAATACTAAATTTTAAAATTTAAAACTCTAAATAATAAATTTAAAAAATTTAATTATTAAAACTTTAAATTTTAAAATTTAAGAATTTAAAAATTTAAATACTCAATTTTAAAAATTTAATTATTAAAACTTTAAATTTTAAAATTTAAAAATTTAAAAATTTAAATACTAAATTTTAAAAATTTAATTATTAAAACTTTAAATTATAAAATTTTAAATTTTAAATACTAAATTTTAAAAATTTAATTATTAAAACTTTAAATTTTAGAATTTAAAAATTTAAATTTTAAAATTTAAATATTTAAATACTAAATTTTAAAAATTTAATTACTAAACCTTTAAATTTTAAAAGTTAAAAATTTAAATACTAAATTTTAAAATTTAAAAATTTAAATTTCAAAATTTAAAAATTTAAATACTATATTTTGAAAATTTAATTATTAAAACTATAAATTTTAGAATTTAAAAATTTAAATACTAAATTTTAAAAATTTAATTACTAAACCTTTAAATTTTAAAATTTAAAAATTTAAATACTAAATTTTAAAATTTAAAACTTTAAATAATAAATTTAAAAAATTTAATTATTAAAACTTTAAATTTTAAAATTTAAGAATTTAAAAATTTAAATACTCAATTTTAAAAATTTAATTATTAAAACTTTAAATTTTAAAATTTAAAAATTTAAAAATTTAAATACTAAATTTTAAAAATTTAATTATTAAAACTTTAAATTTTAAAATTTAAAAATTTAAATACTAAATTTTAAAAATTTAATTATTAAAACTTTAAATTATAAAATTTTAAATTTTAAATACTAAATTTTAAAAATTTAATTTTTAAAACTTTAAATTTTATAATTTAAAAATTTAAATTTTATAATTTAAAAATTTAAATATTAAATTTTAAAAATTTAAATTTTAAATTTTAAAAATTTAAATATTAAAACTTTAAATTTTAAAATTTAAAAATTTAAAAATTTAAATACTAAATCTTAAAAATTTAATTATTAAAACTTTAAATTATGAAATTTTAAATTTTAAATACTAAATTTTAAAAATTTAATTATTAAAACTTTAAATTTTAGAATTTAAAAACTTAAATTTTAAAATTTAAAAATTTAAATACTAAATTTTAAAAATTTAACTACTGAACCTTTAAATTTTAAAAGTTAAAAATTTAAATACTAAATTTTAAAATTTAAAAATTTAAATTTCAAAATTTAAAAATTTAAATACTAAATTTTAAAAATTTAATTATTAAAACTCTAAATTTTAGAATTTAAAAATTTAAATTTTAAAATTTAAAAATTAAATACTAAATTTTAAAAATTTAATTACTAAACCTTTAAATTTTAAAATTTAAAAATTAAAATACTAAATTTTAAAATTTAAAACTTTAAATTTAAAAATTTAAAAATTTAAATACTAAATTTTGAAAATTTAATTATTAAAATTTTAAATTTAAAAATTTAAAAATTTAAATACTAAATTTTAAAAATTTAATTATTAAAACTTTAAATTTTAAAATTTAAAAATTTAAAAATTTAAATACTAAATTTTAAAAATTTAATTATTAAAACTTTAAATTATAAAATTTTAAATTTTAAATACTAAATTTTAAAAATTTAATTATTAAAACTTTAAATTTTAAAATTTAAAAATTTAAATACTAAATTTTAAAAATTTAAATATTAAAACTTTAAATTATAAAATTTTAAATTTTAAATACTAAATTTTAAAAATTTAATTATTAAAACTTTAAATTTTAAAATTTAAAAATTTAAATACTAAATTTTAAAAATTTAATTATTAAAACTTTAAATTTTAGAATTTAAAAATTTAAATTTTAAAAGTTAAAAATTTAAATACTAAATTTTAAATTTTAAAAATTTAAATTTCAAAATTTAAAAATTTAAATACTATATTTTGAAAATTTAATTATTAAAACTATAAATTTTAGAATTTAAAAATTTAAATACTAAATTTTAAAAATTTAATTACTAAACCTTTAAATTTTAAAATTTAAAAATTTAAATACTAAATTTTAAAATTTAAAACTCTAAATAATAAATTTAAAAAATTTAATTATTAAAACTTTAAATTTTAAAATTTAAGAATTTAAAAATTTAAATACTCAATTTTAAAAATTTAATTATTAAAACTTTAAATTTTAAAATTTAAAAATTTAAAAATTTAAATACTAAATTTTAAAAATTTAATTATTAAAACTTTAAATTATAAAATTTTAAATTTTAAATACTAAATTTTAAAAATTTAATTATTAAAACTTTAAATTTTAGAATTTAAAAATTTAAATTTTAAAATTTAAATATTTAAATACTAAATTTTAAAAATTTAATTACTAAACCTTTAAATTTTAAAAGTTAAAAATTTAAATACTAAATTTTAAAATTTAAAAATTTAAATTTCAAAATTTAAAAATTTAAATACTATATTTTGAAAATTTAATTATTAAAACTATAAATTTTAGAATTTAAAAATTTAAATACTAAATTTTAAAAATTTAATTACTAAACCTTTAAATTTTAAAATTTAAAAATTTAAATACTAAATTTTAAAATTTAAAACTTTAAATAATAAATTTAAAAAATTTAATTATTAAAACTTTAAATTTTAAAATTTAAGAATTTAAAAATTTAAATACTCAATTTTAAAAATTTAATTATTAAAACTTTAAATTTTAAAATTTAAAAATTTAAAAATTTAAATACTAAATTTTAAAAATTTAATTATTAAAACTTTAAATTTTAAAATTTAAAAATTTAAATACTAAATTTTAAAAATTTAATTATTAAAACTTTAAATTATAAAATTTTAAATTTTAAATACTAAATTTTAAAAATTTAATTTTTAAAACTTTAAATTTTATAATTTAAAAATTTAAATTTTATAATTTAAAAATTTAAATATTAAATTTTAAAAATTTAAATTTTAAATTTTAAAAATTTAAATATTAAAACTTTAAATTTTAAAATTTAAAAATTTAAAAATTTAAATACTAAATCTTAAAAATTTAATTATTAAAACTTTAAATTATGAAATTTTAAATTTTAAATACTAAATTTTAAAAATTTAATTATTAAAACTTTAAATTTTAGAATTTAAAAACTTAAATTTTAAAATTTAAAAATTTAAATACTAAATTTTAAAAATTTAATTACTGAACCTTTAAATTTTAAAAGTTAAAAATTTAAATACTAAATTTTAAAATTTAAATTTCAAAATTTAAAAATTTAAATACTAAATTTTAAAAATTTAATTATTAAAACTAAATTTTAGAATTTAAAAATTTAAATTTTAAAATTTAAAAATTAAATACTAAATTTTAAAAAATTAATTACTAAACCTTTAAATTTTAAAATTTAAAAATTAAAATACTAAATTTTAAAATTTAAAACTTTAAATTTAAAAATTTAAAAATTAAAATACTAAATTTTGAAAATTTAATTATTAAAATTTTAAATTTAAAAATTTAAAAATTTAAATACTAAATTTTAAAAATTTAATTATTAAAATTTTAAATTTTAAAATTTAAAAATTTAAAAATTTAAATACTAAATTTTAAAAATTTAATTATTAAAACTTTAAATTTTATAATTTAAAAATTTAAATTTTATAATTTAAAAACTTAAATTTTAAAATTTAAAAATTTAAATACTAAATTTTAAAAATTTAACTACCGAACCTTTAAATTTTAAAAGTTAAAAATTTAAATACTAAATTTTAAAATTTAAAAATTTAAATTTCAAAATTTAAAAATTTAAATACTAAATTTTAAAAATTTAATTATTAAAACTCTAAATTTTAGAATTTAAAAATTTAAATTTTAAAATTTAAAAATTAAATACTAAATTTTAAAAATTTAATTACTAAACCTTTAAATTTTAAAATTTAAAAATTAAAATACTAAATTTTAAAATTTAAAACTTTAAATTTAAAAATTTAAAAATTTAAATACTAAATTTTAAATTTTAAAAATTTATATTTCAAAATTTAAAAATTTAAATACTATATTTTGAAAATTTAATTATTAAAACTATAAATTTTAGAATTTAAAAATTTAAATACTAAATTTTAAAAATTTAATTACTAAACCTTTAAATTTTAAAATTTAAAAATTTAAATACTAAATTTTAAAATTTAAAACTCTAAATAATAAATTTAAAAAATTTAATTATTAAAACTTTAAATTTTAAAATTTAAGAATTTAAAAATTTAAATACTCAATTTTAAAAATTTAATTATTAAAACTTTAAATTTTAAAATTTAAAAATTTAAAAATTTAAATACTAAATTTTAAAAATTTAATTATTAAAACTTTAAATTATAAAATTTTAAATTTTAAATACTAAATTTTAAAAATTTAATTATTAAAACTTTAAATTTTAGAATTTAAAAATTTAAATTTTAAAATTTAAATATTTAAATACTAAATTTTAAAAATTTAATTACTAAACCTTTAAATTTTAAAAGTTAAAAATTTAAATACTAAATTTTAAAATTTAAAAATTTAAATTTCAAAATTTAAAAATTTAAATACTATATTTTGAAAATTTAATTATTAAAACTATAAATTTTAGAATTTAAAAATTTAAATACTAAATTTTAAAAATTTAATTACTAAACCTTTAAATTTTAAAATTTAAAAATTTAAATACTAAATTTTAAAATTTAAAACTTTAAATAATAAATTTAAAAAATTTAATTATTAAAACTTTAAATTTTAAAATTTAAGAATTTAAAAATTTAAATACTCAATTTTAAAAATTTAATTATTAAAACTTTAAATTTTAAAATTTAAAAATTTAAAAATTTAAATACTAAATTTTAAAAATTTAATTATTAAAACTTTAAATTTTAAAATTTAAAAATTTAAATACTAAATTTTAAAAATTTAATTATTAAAACTTTAAATTATAAAATTTTAAATTTTAAATACTAAATTTTAAAAATTTAATTTTTAAAACTTTAAATTTTATAATTTAAAAATTTAAATTTTATAATTTAAAAATTTAAATATTAAATTTTAAAAATTTAAATTTTAAATTTTAAAAATTTAAATATTAAAACTTTAAATTTTAAAATTTAAAAATTTAAAAATTTAAATACTAAATCTTAAAAATTTAATTATTAAAACTTTAAATTATGAAATTTTAAATTTTAAATACTAAATTTTAAAAATTTAATTATTAAAACTTTAAATTTTAGAATTTAAAAACTTAAATTTTAAAATTTAAAAATTTAAATACTAAATTTTAAAAATTTAATTACTGAACCTTTAAATTTTAAAAGTTAAAAATTTAAATACTAAATTTTAAAATTTAAATTTCAAAATTTAAAAATTTAAATACTAAATTTTAAAAATTTAATTATTAAAACTAAATTTTAGAATTTAAAAATTTAAATTTTAAAATTTAAAAATTAAATACTAAATTTTAAAAAATTAATTACTAAACCTTTAAATTTTAAAATTTAAAAATTAAAATACTAAATTTTAAAATTTAAAACTTTAAATTTAAAAATTTAAAAATTAAAATACTAAATTTTGAAAATTTAATTATTAAAATTTTAAATTTAAAAATTTAAAAATTTAAATACTAAATTTTAAAAATTTAATTATTAAAATTTTAAATTTTAAAATTTAAAAATTTAAAAATTTAAATACTAAATTTTAAAAATTTAATTATTAAAACTTTAAATTTTATAATTTAAAAATTTAAATTTTATAATTTAAAAACTTAAATTTTAAAATTTAAAAATTTAAATACTAAATTTTAAAAATTTAACTACCGAACCTTTAAATTTTAAAAGTTAAAAATTTAAATACTAAATTTTAAAATTTAAAAATTTAAATTTCAAAATTTAAAAATTTAAATACTAAATTTTAAAAATTTAATTATTAAAACTCTAAATTTTAGAATTTAAAAATTTAAATTTTAAAATTTAAAAATTAAATACTAAATTTTAAAAATTTAATTACTAAACCTTTAAATTTTAAAATTTAAAAATTAAAATACTAAATTTTAAAATTTAAAACTTTAAATTTAAAAATTTAAAAATTTAAATACTAAATTTTGAAAATTTAATTATTAAAATTTTAAATTTAAAAATTTAAAAATTTAAATACTAAATTTTAAAAATTTAATTATTAAAACTTTAAATTTTAAAATTTAAAAATTTAAAAATTTAAATACCAAATTTTAAAAATTTAATTATTAAAACTTTAAATTATAAAATTTTAAATTTTAAATACTAAATTTTAATAATTTAATTATTAAAACTTTAAATTTTAGAATTTAAAAACTTAAATTTTAAAATTTAAAAATTTAAATACTAAATTTTAAAAATTTAATTACTAAACCTTTAAATTTTAAAAGTTAAAAATTTAAATACTAAATTTTAAAATTTAAAAATTTAAATTACAAAATTAAAAAATTTAATTATTAAAACTTTAAATTATAAAATTTTAAATTTTAAATACTAAATTTTAAAAATTTAATTATTAAAACTTTAAACTTTAGAATTTAAAAACTTAAATTTTAAAATTTAAAAATTTAAATACTAAATTTTAAAAATTTAATTACTAAACCTTTAAATTTTAAAAGTTAAAAATTTAAATACTAAATTTTAAAATTTAAAAATTTAAATTTCAAAATTTAAAAATTTAAATACTATATTTTGAAAATTTAATTATTAAAATTATAAATTTTAGAATTTAAAAATTTAAATTTTAAAATTTAAAAATTTAAATACTAAATTTTAAAAATTTAATTACTAAACCTTTAAATTTTAAAATTTAAAAATTTAAAAACTAAATTTTAAAATTTAAAACTTTACATTTAAAAATTTAAAAATTTAAATACCAAATTTTAAAAATTTAATTATTAAAATTTTAAATTTAAAAATTTAAAAATTTAAATACTAAATTTTAAAAATTTAATTATTAAAACTTTAAATTTTAAAATTTAAAAATTTAAAAATTTAAATACTAAATTTTAAAAATTTAATTATTAAAACATTAAATTATAAAATTTTAAATTTTAAATACTAAATTTTAAAAATTTAATTATTAAAACTTTAAATTTTAAAATTTAAAAATTTAAATACTAAATTTTAAAAATTTAAATATTAAAACTTTATATTATAAAATTTTAAATTTTAAATACTAAATTTTAAAAATTTAATTATTAAAACTTTAAATTTTAAAATTTAAAAATTTAAATACTAAATTTTAAAAATTTAATTATTAAAACTTTAAATTTTAGAATTTAAAAATTTAAATTTTAAAATTTAAAAATTTAAATACTAAATTTTAAAAATTTAATTACTAAATCTTTAAATTTTAAAAGTTAAAAATTTAAATACTAAATTTTAAAATTTAAAAATTTAAATTTCAAAATTTAAAAATTTAAATACTATATTTTGAAAATTTAATTATTAAAACTATAAATTTTAGAATTTAAAAATTTAAATACTAAATTTTAAAAATTTAATTACTAAACCTTTAAATTTTAAAATTTAAAAATTTAAATACTAAATTTTAAAACTTTAAATAATAAATTTAAAAAATTTAATTATTAAAACTTTAAATTTTAAAATTTAAGAATTTAAAAATTTAAATGCTCAATTTTAAAAATTTAATTATTAAAACTTTAAATTTTAAAATTTAAAAATTTAAAAATTTAAATACTAAATTTTAAAAATTTAATTATTAGAACTTTAAATTTTAAAATTTAAAAATTTAAATACTAAATTTTAAAAATTTAATTATTAAAACTTTAAATTATAAAATTTTAAATTTTAAATACTAAATTTTAAAAATTTAATTATTAAAACTTTAAATTTTATAATTTAAAAATTTAAATTTTATAATTTAAAAATTTAAATATTAAATTTTAAAAATTTAAATTTTAAATTTTAAAACTTTAAATATTAAAACTTTAAATTTTAAAATTTAAAAATTTAAAAATTTAAATACTAAATTTTAAAAATCTAATTATTAAAACTTTAAATTATGAAATTTTAAATTTTAAATTCTAAATTTTAAAAATTTAATTATTAAAACTTTAAATTTTAGAATTTAAAAACTTAAATTTTAAAATTTAAAAATTTAAATACTAAATTTTAAAAATTTAATTACTAAACCTTTAAATTTTAAAATTTAAAAATTAAAATACTAAATTTTAAAATTTAAAACTTTAAATTTAAAAATTTAAAAATTTAAATACTAAATTTTGAAAATTTAATTATTAAAATTTTAAATTTAAAAATTTAAAAATTTAAATACTAAATTTTAAAAATTTAATTATTAAAACTTTAAATTTTAAAATTTAAAAATTTAAAAATTTTAAATACCAAATTTTAAAAATTTAATTATTAAAACTTTAAATTATAAAATTTTAAATTTTAAATACCAAATTTTAAAAATTTAATTATTAAAACTTTAAATTTTATAATTTAAAAACTTAAATTTTAAAATTTAAAAATTTAAATACTAAATTTTAAAAATTTAATTACTAAACCTTTAAATTTTAAAAGTTAAAAATTTAAATACTAAATTTTAAAATTTAAAAATTTAAATTCCAAAATTTAAAAATTTAAATACTATATTTTAAAAATTTAATTATTAAAACTCTAAATTTTAGAATTTTAAAATTTAAAAATTAACTACTAAATTTTAAAAATTTAATTACTAAACCTTTAAATTTTAAAATTTAAAAATTTAAATATTAAATTTTAAAATTTAAAACTTTAAATTTAAAATTTTAAAAATTTAAATACTAAATTTTAAAAATTTAATTATTAAAATATTAAATTTTAAAATTTAAAAATTTAAAAATTCAAATACTAAATTTTAAAAATTTAATTATTAAAACTTTAAATTTTAAAATTTAAAAATTTAAATTTTAAAATTTAAAAATTAAATACTAAATTTTAAAAATTTAATTATTAAAACTTTAAATTTTAGAATTTAAATATTTAAATACTAAATTTTAAAAATTTAATTACTAAACCTTTAAATTTTAAAAGTTAAAAATTTAAATACTAAATTTTAAAATTTAAAACTTTAAATTTAAAAATTTAAAAATTTAAATACTAAATTTTGAAAATTTAATTATTAAAATTTTAAATTTAAAAATTTAAAAATTTAAATACTAAATTTTAAAAATTTAATTATTAAAACTTTAAATTATGAAATTTTAAATTTTAAATACTAAATTTTAAAAATTTAATTATTAAAACTTTAAATTTTAAAATTTAAATACTAAATTTTAAAAATTTAATTATTTAAACTTTAAATTTTAAAATTTAAAAATTTAAATTTTAAAATTTAAAAATTAAATACTAAATTTTAAAAATTTAATTATTAAAACTTTAAATTTTAGAATTTAAATATTTAAATACTAAATTTTAAAAATTTAATTACTAAACCTTTAAATTTTAAAAGTTAAAAATTTAAATACTAAATTTTAAAATTTAAAACTTTAAATTTAAAAATTTAAAAATTTAAATACTAAATTTTGAAAATTTAATTATTAAAATTTTAAATTTAAAAATTTAAAAATTTAAATACTAAATTTTAAAAATTTAATTATTAAAACTTTAAATTATGAAATTTTAAATTTTAAATACTAAATTTTAAAAATTTAATTATTAAAACTTTAAATTTTATAATTTAAAAATTAAAATATTAAATTTTAAAAATTTAAATATTAAATTTTAAAAATTTAAATATTAGAACTTTAAATTTTAAAATTTAAAAATTTAAAAATTTAAATACTAAATTTTAAAAATTTAATTATTAAAACTTTAAATTATGAAATTTTAAATTTTAAATACTAAATTTTAAAAATTTAATTATTAAAACTTTAAATTTTAGAATTTAAAAACTTAAATTTTAAAATTTAAAAATTTAAATACTAAATTTTAAAAATTTAATTACTGAACCTTTAAATTTTAAAAGTTAAAAATTTAAATACTAAATATTAAAATTTAAATTTCAACATTTAAAAATTTAAATACTAAATTTTAAAAATTTAATTATTAAAACTCTAAATTTTAGAATTTAAAAATTTAAACTTTAAAATTTAAAAATTAAATACTAAATTTTAAAAATTTAATTACTAAACCTTTGAATTTTAAAATTTAAAAATTAAAATACTAAATTTTAAAATTTAAAACTTTAAATTTAAAAATTTAAAAATTAAAATACTAAATTTTGAAAATTTAATTATTAAAATTTTAAATTTAAAAATTTAAAAATTTAAATACTAAATTTTAAAAATTTAATTATTAAAATTTTAAATTTTAAAATTTAAAAATTTAAAAATTTAAATACTAAATTTTAAAAATTTAATTATTAAAACTTTAAATTTTATAATTTAAAAATTTAATTATTAAAACTTTAAATTATGAAATTTTAAATTTTAAATACTAAATTTTAAAAATTTAATTATTAAAACTTTAAATTTTAGAATTTAAAAACTTAAATTTTAAAATTTAAAAATTTAAATACTAAATTTTAAAAATTTAACTACTGAACCTTTAAATTTTAAAAGTTAAAAATTTAAATACTAAATTTTAAAATTTAAAAATTTAAATTTCAAAATTTAAAAATTTAAATACTAAATTTTAAAAATTTAATTATTAAAACTCTAAATTTTAGAATTTAAAAATTTAAATTTTAAAATTTAAAAATTAAATACTAAATTTTAAAAATTTAATTACTAAACCTTTAAATTTTAAAATTTAAAAATTAAAATACTAAATTTTAAAATTTAAAACTTTAAATTTAAAAATTTAAAAATTTAAATACTAAATTTTGAAAATTTAATTATTAAAATTTTAAATTTAAAAATTTAAAAATTTAAATACTAAATTTTAAAAATTTAATTATTAAAACTTTAAATTTTAAAATTTAAAAATTTAAAAATTTAAATACCAAATTTTAAAAATTTAATTATTAAAACTTTAAATTATAAAATTTTAAATTTTAAATACTAAATTTTAAAAATTTAATTATTAAAACTTTAAATTTTATAATTTAAAAACTTAAATTTTAAAATTTAAAAATTTAAATACTAAATTTTAAAAATTTAATTACTAAACCTTTAAATTTTAAAAGTTAAAAATTTAAATACTAAATTTTAAAATTTAAAAATTTAAATTCCAAAATTTAAAAATTTAAATACTATATTTCAAAAATTTAATTATTAAAACTCTAAATTTTAGAATTTTAAAATTTAAAAATTAAATACTAAATTTTAAAAATTTAATTACTAAACCTTTAAATTTTAAAATTTAAAAATTTAAATATTAAATTTTAAAATTTTAAACTTTAAATTTAAATACTAAATTTTAAAAATTTAATTATTAAAATATTAAATTTTAAAATTTAAAAATTTAAAAATTCAAATACTAAATTTTAAAAATTTAATTATTAAAACTTTAAATTTTAAAATTTAAATACTAAATTTTAAAAATTTAATTATTAAAACTTTAAATTTTAAAATTTAAAAATTTAAATTTTAAAATTTAAAAATTAAATACTAAATTTTAAAAATTTAATTATTAAAACTTTAAATTTTAAAATTTAAAAATTTAAATTTTAAAATTTAAAAATTAAAATACTAAATTTTAAAATTTAAAACTTTAAATTTAAAAATTTAAAAATTTAAATACTAAATTTTAAAAATTTAATTATTAAAACTTTAAATTTTAAAATTTAAAAATTTAAAAATTTAAATACCAAATTTTAAAAATTTAATTATTAAAACTTTAAATTATAAAATTTTAAATTTTAAATACTAAATTTTAAAAATTTAATTATTAAAACTTTAAATTTTATAATTTAAAAACTTAAATTTTAAAATTTAAAAATTTAAATACTAAATTTTAAAAATTTAATTATTAAAATATTAAATTTTAAAATTTAAAAATTTAAAAATTCAAATACTAAATTTTAAAAATTTAATTATTAAAACTTTAAATTTTAAAATTTAAATACTAAATTTTAAAAATTTAATTATTAAAACTTTAAATTTTAAAATTTAAAAATTTAAATTTTAAAATTTAAAAATTAAATACTAAATTTTAAAAATTTAATTATTAAAACTTTAAATTTTAGAATTTAAATATTTAAATACTAAATTTTAAAAATTTAATTACTAAACCTTTAAATTTTAAAAGTTAAAAATTTAAATACTAAATTTTAAAATTTAAAATTTTAAATTTAAAAATTTAAAAATTTAAATACTAAATTTTGAAAATTTAATTATTAAAATTTTAAATTTAAAAATTTAAAAATTTAAATACTAAATTTTAAAAATTTAATTATTAAAACTTTAAATTATGAAATTTTAAATTTTAAATACTAAATTTTAAAAATTTAATTATTAAAACTTTAAATTTTATAATTTAAAAATTTAAAATTTAAAATTTAAGTTTTTAAATTCTAAAATTTAAAGTTTTAATAATTAAATTTTTAAAATTTAGTATTTAAAATTTAAAATTTCATAATTTAAAGTTTTAATAATTAAATTTTTAAAATTTAGTATTTAAATTTTTAAATTTTTAAATTTTAAAATTTAAAGTTTTAATATTTAAATTTTTAAAATTTAATATTTAAATTTTTAAAATTTAAATATTAAAACTTTAAATTTTAAAATTTAAAAATTTAAAAATTTAAATACTAAATTTTAAAAATTTAATTATTAAAACTTTAAATTATGAAATTTTAAATTTTAAATACTAAATTTTAAAAATTTAATTATTAAAACTTTAAATTTTAGAATTTAAAAACTTAAATTTTAAAATTTAAAAATTTAAATACTAAATTTTAAAAATTTAATTACTGAACCTTTAAATTTTAAAAGTTAAAAATTTAAATACTAAATTATAAAATTTAAAAATTTAAATTTCAAAATTTAAAAATTTAAATACTAAATTTTAAAAATTTAATTATTAAAACTCTAAATGTTAGAATTTAAAAATTTAAATTTTAAAATTTAAAAATTAAATACTAAATTTTAAAAATTTAATTACTAAACCTTTAAATTTTAAAATTTAAAAACTAAAATACTAAATTTTAAAATTTAAAACTTTAAATTTAAAAATTTAAAAATTTAAATACTAAATTTTGAAAATTTAATTATTAAAATTTTAAATTTAAAAATTTAAAAATTTAAATACTAAATTTTAAAAATTTAATTATTAAAACTTTAAATTTTAAAATTTAAAAATTTAAAAATTTAAATACCAAATTTTAAAAATTTAATTATTAAAACTTTAAATTATAAAATTTTAAATTTTAAATACTAAATTTTAAAAATTTAATTATTAAAACTTTAAATTATGAAATTTTAAATTTTAAATACTAAATTTTAAAAATTTAATTATTAAAACTTTAAATTTTATAATTTAAAAATTAAAATATTAAATTTTAAAAATTTAAATATTAAATTTTAAAAATTTAAATATTAAAACTTTAAATTTTAAAATTTAAAAATTTAAAAATTTAAATACTAAATTTTAAAAATTTAATTATTAAAACTTTAAATTTTATAATTTAAAAATTAAAATATTAAATTTTAAAAATTTAAATATTAAATTTTAAAAATTTAAATATTAAAACTTTAAATTTTAGAATTTAAAAACTTAAATTTTAAAATTTAAAAATTTAAATACTAAATTTTAAAAATTAAATTACTAAACCTTTAAATTTTAAAAGTTAAAAATTTAAATACTAAATTTTAAAATTTAAAAATTTAAATTACAAAATTTAAAAATTTAATTATTAAAACTTTAAATTATAAAATTTTAAATTTTAAATACTAAATTTTAAAAATTTAATTATTAAAACTTTAAATTTTAAAATTTAAAAATTTAAATTTTAAAATTTAAAAATTAAATACTAAATTTTAAAAATTTAATTATTAAAACTCTAAATTTTAGAATTTAAAAATTTAAATTTTAAAATTTAAAAATTAAATACTAAATTTTAAAAATTTAATTACTAAACCTTTAAATTTTAAAATTTAAAAATTAAAATACTAAATTTTAAAATTTAAAACTTTAAATTTAAAAATTTAAAAATTTAAATACTAAATTTTGAAAATTTAATTATTAAAATTTTAAATTTAAAAATTTAAAAATTTAAATACTAAATTTTAAAAATTTAATTATTAAAACTTTAAATTTTAAAATTTAAAAATTTAAAAATTTAAATACCAAATTTTAAAAATTTAATTATTAAAACTTTAAATTATAAAATTTTAAATTTTAAATACTAAATTTTAAAAATTTAATTATTAAAACTTTAAATTTTATAATTTAAAAACTTAAATTTTAAAATTTAAAAATTTAAATACTAAATTTTAAAAATTTAATTACTAAACTTTTAAATTTTAAAAGTTAAAAATTTAAATACTAAATTTTAAAATTTAAAAATTTAAATTCCAAAATTTAAAAATTTAAATACTATATTTTAAAAATTTAATTATTAAAACTCTAAATTTTAGAATTTTAAAATTTAAAAATTAAATACTAAATTTTAAAAATTTAATTACTAAACCTTTAAATTTTAAAATTTAAAAATTTAAATATTAAATTTTAAAATTTAAAACTTTAAATTTAAAATTTTAAAAATTTAAATACTAAATTTTAAAAATTTAATTATTAAAATATTAAATTTTAAAATTTAAAAATTTAAAAATTCAAATACTAAATTTTAAAAATTTAATTATTAAAACTTTAAATTTTAAAATTTGAATACTAAATTTTAAAAATTTAATTATTAAAACTTTAAATTTTAAAATTTAAAAATTTAAATTTTAAAATTTAAAAATTAAATACTAAATTTTAAAAATTTAATTATTAAAACTTTAAATTTTAGAATTTAAATATTTAAATACTAAATTTTAAAAATTTAATTACTAAACCTTTAAATTTTAAAAGTTAAAAATTTAAATACTAAATTTTAAAATTTAAAACTTTAAATTTAAAAATTTAAAAATTTAAAAATTTAAATACTAAATTTTGAAAATTTAATTATTAAAATTTTAAATTTAAAAATTTAAAAATTTAAATACTAAATTTTAAAAATTTAATTATTAAAACTTTAAATTATGAAATTTTAAATTTTAATTACTAAATTTTAAAAATTTAATTATTAAAACTTTAAATTTTATAATTTAAAAATTAAAATATTAAATTTTAAAAATTTAAATATTAAATTTTAAAAATTTAAATATTAAAACTTTAAATTTTAAAATTTAAAAATTTAAAAATTTAAATACTAAATTTTAAAAATTTAATTATTAAAACTTTAAATTATGAAATTTTAAATTTTAAATACTAAATTTTAAAAATTTAATTATTAAAACTTTAAATTTTAGAATTTAAAAACTTAAATTTTAAAATTTAAAAATTTAAATACTAAATTTTAAAAATTTAATTACAGAACCTTTAAATTTTAAAAGTTAAAAATTTAAATACTAAATTTTAAAATTTAAATTTCAAAATTTAAAAATTTAAATACTAAATTTTAAAAATTTAATTATTAAAACTCTAAATTTTAGAATTTAAAAATTTAAATTTTAAAATTTAAAAATTAAATACTAAATTTTAAAAATTTAATTACTAAACCTTTAAATTTTAAAATTTAAAAATTAAAATACTAAATTTTAAAATTTAAAACTTTAAATTTAAAAATTAAAATACTAAATTTTGAAAATTTAATTATTAAAATTTTAAATTTAAAAATTTAAAAATTTAAATACTAAATTTTAAAAATTTAATTATTAAAATTTTAAATTTTAAAATTTAAAAATTTAAAAATTTAAATACTAAATTTTAAAAATTTAATTATTAAAACTTTAAATTTTATAATTTAAAAATTTAATTATTAAAACTTTAAATTATGAAATTTTAAATTTTAAATACTAAATTTTAAAAATTTAATTATTAAAACTTTAAATTTTAGAATTTAAAAACTTAAATTTTAAAATTTAAAAATTTAAATACTAAATTTTAAAAATTTAACTACTGAACCTTTAAATTTTAAAAGTTAAAAATTTAAATACTAAATTTTAAAATTTAAAAATTTAAATTTCAAAATTTAAAAATTTAAATACTAAATTTTAAAAATTTAATTATTAAAACTCTAAATTTTAGAATTTAAAAATTTAAATTTTAAAATTTAAAAATTAAATACTAAATTTTAAAAATTTAATTATTAAAACTTTAAATTATAAAATTTAAAAATTTAAAAATTTAAATACCAAATTTTAAAAATTTAATTATTAAAACTTTAAATTATAAAATTTTAAATTTTAAATACTAAATTTTAAAATTTAAAAATTTAAATTTCAAAATTTAAAAATTTAAATACTATATTTTGAAAATTTAATTATTAAAACTATAAATTTTATAATTTAAAAATTTAAATACTAAATTTTAAAAATTTAATTACTAAACCTTTAAATTTTAAAATTTAAAAATTTAAATACTAAATTTTAAAACTTTAAATAATAAATTTAAAAAATTTAATTATTAAAACTTTAAATTTTAAAATTTAAGAATTTAAAAATTTAAATGCTCAATTTTAAAAATTTAATTATTAAAACTTTAAATTTTAAAATTTAAAAATTTAAAAATTTAAATACTAAAATTTAAAAATTTAATTATTAAAACTTTAAATTTTAAAATATAAAAATTTAAATACTAAATTTTAAAAATTTAATTATTAAAACTTTAAATTATAAAATTTTAAATTTAAATACTATATTTTAAAAATTTAATTATTAAAACTTGAAATTTTATAATTTAAAAATATAAATTTTATAATTTAAAAATTTAAATATTAAATTTTAAAAATTTAAATTTTAAATTTTAAAACTTTAAATATTAAAGCTTTAAATTTTAAAATTTATAAATTTAAATACTAAATTTTAAAAATTTAATTATTAAAACTTTAATATTAAAACTTTAAAAATTTAAATATTATATTTTAAAAATTTATTTATTAAAATTTTAAATTTTAAAATATAAAAATTTAAATACTAAATTTTAAAAATTTAATTATTAAAACTTTAAATTTTAAAATTTAAAAATTTAAATACTAAATTTTAAAAATTTAAATATTAAAACTTTAAATTTAAAAATTTAAATACTAAATTTTAAAAATTTAAATATTAAAACTTTAAATTTTAAAATTTAAATATTAAATTTTAAAAATTTAATTATTAAAACTTTAAATTTTAAAATTTAAAAATTTAAAGTTTTAATATTTAAATTTTTAAAATTTAGTATTTAAATTTTTAAATTTAAAGTTTTAATATTTAAATTTTTAAAATTTAGTATTTAAATTTTTATATTTTAAAATTTAAAGTTTTAATAATTAAATTTTTAAAATTTAGTATTTAAATTTTTATATTTTAAAATTTAAAATTTTAATAAATAAATTTTTAAAATATAATATTTAAATTTTTAAAGTTTTAATATTAAAGTTTTAATAATTAAATTTTTAAAATTTAGTATTTAAATTTATAAATTTTAAAATTTAAAGCTTTAATAATTAAATTTTTAGAACTTATTATTTAAATATTTAAATTTTAAAATTTAAAGGTTTAGTAATTAAATTTTTAAAATTTAGTATTTAAATTTTTAAATTTTGAAATTTAAATTTTTAAATTTTAAAATTTAGTATTTAAATTTTTAACTTTTAAAATTTAAAGGTTTAGTAATTAAATCTTTAAAATTTAGTATTTAAATTTTTAAATTTTAAAATTTAAATTTTTAAATTTTAAAATTTAAATTTTTAAATTTTAAAATTTAAATTTTTAAATTTTAAAATTTAAAGTTTTAATAATTAAATTTTTTAAAATTTAGTATTTAAATTTTTAAATTTTAAAATTTAAAGTTTTAATAATTAAATTTTTAAAATTTAGTATTTAAATTTTTAAATTTAAAATTTTAATAATTAAATTTTTAATATTTAATATTTAAATTTTTAAATTTTTAAATTTTTAAATTTTAAAATTTAAAGTTTTAATAATTAAATTTTTAAAATTTAGTATTTAAATTTTTAAATTTTAAAATTTAAATTTTTAAATTTTAAAATTTAAAGCTTTAATAATTAAATTTTTAGAATTTAGTATTTAAATATTTAAATTTTAAAATTTAAAGTTTTAATAATTAAATTTTTAAAATTTAGTATTTAAATTTTTAAATTTAAAGTTTTAATAATTAAATTTTTAATATTTAGTATTTAAATTTTTAAATTTTAAAATTTAAAGTTTTAATAATTAAATTTTTAAAATTTAGTATTTAAATTTTTAAATTTTTAAATTTAAAGTTTTAATAATTAAATTTTTAAAATTGAGTATTTAAATTTTTAAATTATTAAAATATAATATTTAAATTTTTAAATTTTAAAATTTAAATTTTTAAATTCTAAAATTTGTAGTTTTAATAATTAAATTTTTAAAATTTAGTATTTAAATTTTTAAATTTTTAAATTTAAATTATTAAATTTTAAAATTTAGTATTTAAATTTTTAACTTTTATAATTTAAAGGTTTAGTAATTAAATTTTTAAAATTTAGTATTTAAATTTTTAAATTTTAAAATTTAAATTTTTAAATTTTAAAATTTAAAGTTTTAATAATTAAATTTTTAAAAGTTAGTATTTAAATTTATAAATTTTAAAATTTTATGCTTTAATAATTAAATTTTTAAAATTTAGTATTTAAATATTTAAATTTTAAAATTTAAAGTTTTAATAATTAAATTTTTAAAATTTAGTATTTAAATTTTTAAATTTTAAAATTTAAATTTTTAAATTTTAAAATTTATAATTTTAATAATTAAATTTTTAAAATTTAGTATTTAAATTTTTAAATTTTGAAATTTAAATTTTTAAATTTTAAAATTTAGTATTTAAATTTTTAACTTTTAAAATTTAAAGGTTTAGTAATTAAATTTTTAGAATTTAGTATTTAAATTTTTAAATTTTAAAATTTAAAAATTTAAATACTAAATTTTAAAAATTTGATTATTAAAACTATAAATTTTAGAATTTAAAAATTTAAATTTTAAAACTTAAAAGTATAAATTTTAAAATTTAAAAATTTAAATACTAAATTTTAAAAATTTAATTATTAAAACTTTAAATTTTAAAATTTAAAAATTTAAATTTTAAAATTCAAAAATTTAAATACTAAATTTTGAAAATTTAAATACTAAATTTTAAAAATTTAATTATTAAAACATTAAATTTTAAAATTTAAATATTTAAATACTAAATTTTAAAAATTTAATTATTAAAGCATAAAATTTTAAAATTTATAAATTTAAATACTAACTTTTAAAAATTTAATTATTAAAACTTTAAATTTTAAAATTTAAAAATTTAAATTTTAAAATTTAAAAATTTAAATACTCAATTTTAAAAATTTAATTATTAAAACTTTAAATTTAAAAATTTAAAAATTTAAATACTAAATTTTAAAAATTTAATTATTAAAACTCTAAATTTTAGAATTTAAAAATTTAAATTTTAAAATTTAAAAATTAAATACTAAATTTTAAAAATTTAATTATTAAAACTTCAAATTTAAAAATTTAATTATTAAAACTTTAACTTTTAAAATTTAAAAATTTAAATACCAAATTTTAAAAATTTAATTATTAAAACTAAAAATTTTAGAATTTTAAAATTTATATTTTTAAGTTTTAAAATTTAAATATTTAAATACTAAATTTTAAAAATTTAATTACTAAACCTTTAAATTTTAAAAGTTAAAAATTTAAATACTAAATTTTAAAATTTAATAATTTAAATTTAAAAATTTAAAAATTTAAATACTAAATTTTAAAAATTTAATTATTAAAACTATAAATTTTAGAATTTAAAAATTTAAGTTTTAAAATTTAAAAATTTAAATATTATATTTTAATAATTTAAAAATTTAAATACTCAATTTTAAAAATTTAATTATTAAAACTTTAAATTTAAAAATTTAAAAATTTAAATACTAAATTTTAAAAATTTAATTATTAAAACTTTAAATTTTAAAATTTAAAAATTTAAATACTAAATATTAAAAATTTAATTATTAAAACTTTAAATTTAAAAATTTAAATACTAAATTTTAAAAATTTAATTATTAAAACTTTAAATTTTAAAATTTAAAAATTTAAATACTAAATTTTAAAAATTTAATTATTAAAACTTTAAATTTTAAAATTTAAATATTTAAATACTAAATTCTAAAAATTTAATTATTAAAGCTTTAAATTTTAAAATTTAAAAATTTAAATTTTAAAATTTAAAAATTTAAATACTAAATTTTAAAAATTTAATTATTAAAACTTTAAATTTTAAAATTTAAAAATTTAAAAATTTAAATATTAAATATTAAAAATTTAATTATTAAAACTTTAAATTTAAAAATTTAAATACTAAATTTTAAAAATTTAATTATTAAAACTTTAAATTTTAAAATTTAAAAATTTAAATACTAAATTTTAAAAATTTAATTATTAAAACTTTAAATTTTAAAATTTAAAAATTTAAATTTTAAAATTTAAAAATTTAAATTTTAAAATTTAAAAATTTAAATTTTAAAATTTAAAAATTTAAATACTAAATTTTAAAGATTTAATTACTAAACCTTTAAATTTTAAAAGTTAAAAATTTAAATACTAAATTTTAAAATTTAAAAATTTAAATTTCAAAATTTAAAAATTTAAATACTAAATTTTAAAAATTTAATTACTAAACCTTTAAATTTTAAAATTTAAATATTTAAATAATAAGTTCTAAAAATTTAATTATTAAAGCTTTAAATTTTAAAATTTATAAATTTAAATACTAAATTTTAAAAATTTAATTATTAAAACTTTAATATTAAAACTTTAAAAATTTAAATATTATATTTTAAAAATTTATTTATTAAAATTTTAAATTTTAAAATATAAAAATTTAAATACTAAATTTTAAAAATTTAATTATTAAAACTTTAAATTTTAAAATTTAAAAATTTAAATACTAAATTTTAAAAATTTAAATATTAAAACTTTAAATTTAAAAATTTAAATACTAAATTTTAAAAATTTAAATATTAAAACTTTAAATTTTAAAATTTAAAAATTTAAATATTAAATTTTAAAAATTTAATTATTAAAACTTTAAATTTTAAAATTTAAAAATTTAAATTTTAAAATTTAAATATTTAAATACTAAATTTTAAAAATTTAATTACTAAACCTTTAAATTTTAAAAGTTAAAAATTTAAATACTAAATTTTAAAATTTAAAAATTTAAATTTCAAAATTTAAAAATTTAAATACTAAATTTTAAAAATTTGATTATTAAAACTATAAATTTTAGAATTTAAAAATTTAAATTTTAAAACTTAAAAGTATAAATTTTAAAATTTAAAAATTTAAATACTAAATTTTAAAAATTTAATTATTAAAACTTCAAATTTTAAAATTTAAAAATTTAAATTTTAAAATTCAAAAATTTAAATACTAAATTTTGAAAATTTAAATACTAAATTTTAAAAATTTAATTATTAAAACTTTAAATTTTAAAATTTAAATATTTAAATACTAAATTTTAAAAATTTAATTATTAAAGCATAAAATTTTAAAATTTATAAATTTAACTACTAACTTTTAAAAATTTAATTATTAAAACTTTAAATTTTAAAATTTAAAAATTTAAATTTTAAAATTTAAAAATTTAAATACTCAATTTTAAAAATTTAATTATTAAAACTTTAAATTTAAAAATTTAAAAATTTAAATACTAAATTTTAAAAATTTAATTATTAAAACTCTAAATTTTAGAATTTAAAAATTTAAATTTTAAAATTTAAAAATTAAATACTAAATTTTAAAAATTTAATTATTAAAACTTCAAATTTAAAAATTTAATTATTAAAACTTTAACTTTTAAAATTTAAAAATTTAAATACCAAATTTTAAAAATTTAATTATTAAAACTAAAAATTTTAGAATTTTAAAATTTATATTTTTAAGTTTTAAAATTTAAATTTTTAAATTCTAAAATTTTAAAAATTTTAGAATTTAAAAATTTAAATTTTAAAATTTAAATATTTAAATACTAAATTTTAAAAATTTAATTACTAAACCTTTAAATTTTAAAAGTTAAAAATTTAAATACTAAATTTTAAAATTTAATAATTTAAATTTAAAAATTTAAAAATTTAAATACTAAATTTTAAAAATTTAATTATTAAAACTATAAATTTTAGAATTTAAAAATTTAAATTTTAAAATTTAAAAATTTAAATATTATATTTTAATAATTTAAAAATTTAAATACTCAATTTTAAAAATTTAATTATTAAAACTTTAAATTTAAAAATTTAAAAATTTAAATACTAAATTTTAAAAATTTAATTATTAAAACTTTAAATTTTAAAATTTAAAAATTTAAATACTAAATATTAAAAATTTAATTATTAAAACTTTAAATTTAAAAATTTAAATACTAAATTTTAAAAATTTAATTATTAAAACTTTAAATTTTAAAATTTAAAAATTTAAATACTAAATTTTAAAAATTTAATTATTAAAACTTAAAATTTTAAAATTTAAATATTTAAATACTAAATTCTAAAAATTTAATTATTAAAGCTTTAAATTTTAAAATTTAAAAATTTAAATTTTAAAATTTAAAAATTTAAATACTAAATTTTAAAAATTTAATTATTAAAACTTTAAATTTTATAATTTAAAAATTTAATTATTAAAACTTTAAATTATGAAATTTTAAATTTTAAATACTAAATTTTAAAAATTTAATTATTAAAACTTTAAATTTTAGAATTTAAAAACTTAAATTTTAAAATTTAAAAATTTAAATACTAAATTTTAAAAATTTAACTACTGAACCTTTAAATTTTAAAAGTTAAAAATTTAAATACTAAATTTTAAAATTTAAAAATTTAAATTTCAAAATTTAAAAATTTAAATACTAAATTTTAAAAATTTAATTATTAAAACTCTAAATTTTAGAATTTAAAAATTTAAATTTTAAAATTTAAAAATTAAATACTAAATTTTAAAAATTTAATTACTAAACCTTTAAATTTTAAAATTTAAAAATTAAAATACTAAATTTTAAAATTTAAAACTTTAAATTTAAAAATTTAAAAATTTAAATACTAAATTTTGAAAATTTAATTATTAAAATTTTAAATTTAAAAATTTAAAAATTTAAATACTAAATTTTAAAAATTTAATTACTAAACCTTTAAATTTTAAAATTTAAAAATTAAAATACTAAATTTTAAAATTTAAAATTTTAAATTTAAAAATTTAAAAATTTAAATACTAAATTTTAAAAATTTAATTATTAAAACTTTAAATTATAAAATTTTAAATTTTAAATACTAAATTTTAAAAATTTAATTATTAAAACTTTAAATTTTATAATTTAAAAACTTAAATTTTAAAATTTAAAAATTTAAATACTAAATTTTAAAAATTTAATTACTAAACCTTTAAATTTTAAAAGTTAAAAATTTAAATACTAAATTTTAAAATTTAAAAATTTAAATTCCAAAATTTAAAAATTTAAATACTATATTTTAAAAATTTTATTAAAACTCTAAATTTTAGAATTTTAAAATTTAAAAATTAAATACTAAATTTTAAAAATTTAATTACTAAACCTTTAAATTTTAAAATTTAAAAATTTAAATATTAAATTTTAAAATTTTAAACTTTAAATTTAAATACTAAATTTTAAAAATTTAATTATTAAAATATTAAATTTTAAAATTTAAAAATTTAAAAATTCAAATACTAAATTTTAAAAATTTAATTATTAAAACTTTAAATTTTAAAATTTAAATACTAAATTTTAAAAATTTAATTATTAAAACTTTAAATTTTAAAATTTAAAAATTTAAATTTTAAAATTTAAAAATTAAATACTAAATTTTAAAAATTTAATTATTAAAACTTTAAATTTTAGAATTTAAATATTTAAATACTAAATTTTAAAAATTTAATTACTAAACCTTTAAATTTTAAAAGTTAAAAATTTAAATACTAAATTTTAAAATTTAAAACTTTAAATTTAAAAATTTAAAAATTTAAATACTAAATTTTGAAAATTTAATTATTAAAATTTTAAATTTAAAAATTTAAAAATTTAAATACTAAATTTTAAAAATTTAATTATTAAAACTTTAAATTATGAAATTTTAAATTTTAAATACTAAATTTTAAAAATTTAATTATTAAAACTTTAAATTTTATAATTTAAAAATTTAAATATTAAATTTTAAAAATTTAAATATTAAATTTTAAAAATTTAAATATTAAAACTTTAAATTTTAAAATTTAAAAATTTAAAAATTTAAATACTAAATTTTAAAAATTTAATTATTAAAACTTTAAATTATGAAATTTTAAATTTTAAATACTAAATTTTAAAAATTTAATTATTAAAACTTTAAATTTTAGAATTTAAAAACTTAAATTTTAAAATTTAAAAATTTAAATACTAAATTTTAAAAATTTAATTACTGAACCTTTAAATTTTAAAAGTTAAAAATTTAAATACTAAATTATAAAATTTAAAAATTTAAATTTCAAAATTTAAAAATTTAAATACTAAATTTTAAAAATTTAATTATTAAAACTCTAAATGTTAGAATTTAAAAATTTAAATTTTAAAATTTAAAAATTAAATACTAAATTTTAAAAATTTAATTACTAAACCTTTAAATTTTAAAATTTAAAAACTAAAATACTAAATTTTAAAATTTAAAACTTTAAATTTAAAAATTTAAAAATTTAAATACTAAATTTTGAAAATTTAATTATTAAAATTTTAAATTTAAAAATTTAAAAATTTAAACACTAAATTTTAAAAATTTAATTATTAAAACTTTAAATTTTAAAATTTAAAAATTTAAAAATTTAAATACCAAATTTTAAAAATTTAATTATTAAAACTTTAAATTATAAAATTTTAAATTTTAAATACTAAATTTTAAAAATTTAATTATTAAAACTTTAAATTTTAGAATTTAAAAACTTAAATTTTAAAATTTAAAAATTTAAATACTAAATTTTAAAAATTAAATTACTAAACCTTTAAATTTTAAAAGTTAAAAATTTAAATACTAAATTTTAAAATTTAAAAATTTAAATTACAAAATTTAAAAATTTAATTATTAAAACTTTAAATTATAAAATTTTAAATTTTAAATACTAAATTTTAAAAATTTAATTATTAAAACTTTAAATTTTAAAATTTAAAAATTTAAATATTAAAATTTAAAAATTAAATACTAAATTTTAAAAATTTAATTACTAAACCTTTAAATTTTAAAATTTAAAAATTAAAATACTAAATTTTAAAATTTAAAACTTTAAATTTAAAAATTTAAAAATTTAAATACTAAATTTTGAAAATTTAATTATTAAAATTTTAAATTTAAAAATTTAAAAATTTAAATACTAAATTTTAAAAATTTAATTATTAAAACTTTAAATTTTAAAATTTAAAAATTTAAAAATTTAAATACCAAATTTTAAAAATTTAATTATTAAAACTTTAAATTATAAAATTTTAAATTTTAAATACTAAATTTTAAAAATTTAATTATTAAAACTTTAAATTTTATAATTTAAAAACTTAAATTTTAAAATTTAAAAATTTAAATACTAAATTTTAAAAATTTAATTACCAAACTTTTAAATTTTAAAAGTTAAAAATTTAAATACTAAATTTTAAAATTTAAAAATTTAAATTCCAAAATTTAAAAATTTAAATACTATATTTTAAAAATTTAATTATTAAAACTCTAAATTTTAGAATTTTAAAATTTAAAAATTAAATACTAAATTTTAAAAATTTAATTACTAAACCTTTAAATTTTAAAATTTAAAAATTTAAATATTAAATTTTAAAATTTAAAACTTTAAATTTAAAATTTTAAAAATTTAAATACTAAATTTTAAAAATTTAATTATTAAAATATTAAATTTTAAAATTTAAAAATTTAAAAATTCAAATACTAAATTTTAAAAATTTAATTATTAAAACTTTAAATTTTAAAATTTGAATACTAAATTTTAAAAATTTAATTATTAAAACTTTAAATTTTAAAATTTAAAAATTTAAATTTTAAAATTTAAAAATTAAATACTAAATTTTAAAAATTTAATTATTAAAACTTTAAATTTTAGAATTTAAATATTTAAATACTAAATTTTAAAAATTTAATTACTAAACCTTTAAATTTTAAAAGTTAAAAATTTAAATACTAAATTTTAAAATTTAAAACTTTAAATTTAAAAATTTAAAAATTTAAATACTAAATTTTGAAAATTTAATTATTAAAATTTTAAATTTAAAAATTTAAAAATTTAAATACTAAATTTTAAAAATTTAATTATTAAAACTTTAAATTATGAAATTTTAAATTTTAAATACTAAATTTTAAAAATTTAATTATTAAAACTTTAAATTTTATAATTTAAAAATTAAAATATTAAATTTTAAAAATTTAAATATTAAATTTTAAAAATTTAAATATTAAAACTTTAAATTTTAAAATTTAAAAATTTAAAAATTTAAATACTAAATTTTAAAAATTTAATTATTAAAACTTTAAATTATGAAATTTTAAATTTTAAATACTAAATTTTAAAAATTTAATTATTAAAACTTTAAATTTTAGAATTTAAAAACTTAAATTTTAAAATTTAAAAATTTAAATACTAAATTTTAAAAATTTAATTACAGAACCTTTAAATTTTAAAAGTTAAAAATTTAAATACTAAATTTTAAAATTTAAATTTCAAAATTTAAAATTTTAAATACTAAATTTTAAAAATTTAATTATTAAAACTCTAAATTTTAGAATTTAAAAATTTAAATTTTAAAATTTAAAAATTAAATACTAAATTTTAAAAATTTAATTACTAAACCTTTAAATTTTAAAATTTAAAAATTAAAATACTAAATTTTAAAATTTAAAACTTTAAATTTAAAAATTAAAATACTAAATTTTGAAAATTTAATTATTAAAATTTTAAATTTAAAAATTTAAAAATTTAAATACTAAATTTTAAAAATTTAATTATTAAAATTTTAAATTTTAAAATTTAAAAATTTAAAAATTTAAATACTAAATTTTAAAAATTTAATTATTAAAACTTTAAATTTTATAATTTAAAAATTTAATTATTAAAACTTTAAATTATGAAATTTTAAATTTTAAATACTAAATTTTAAAAATTTAATTATTAAAACTTTAAATTTTAGAATTTAAAAACTTAAATTTTAAAATTTAAAAATTTAAATACTAAATTTTAAAAATTTAACTACTGAACCTTTAAATTTTAAAAGTTAAAAATTTAAATACTAAATTTTAAAATTTAAAAATTTAAATTTCAAAATTTAAAAATTTAAATACTAAATTTTAAAAATTTAATTATTAAAACTCTAAATTTTAGAATTTAAAAATTTAAATTTTAAGATTTAAAAATTAAATACTAAATTTTAAAAATTTAATTATTAAAACTTTAAATTTTAAAATTTAAAAATTTAAAAATTTAAATACCAAATTTTAAAAATTTAATTATTAAAACTTTAAATTATAAAATTTTAAATTTTAAATACTAAATTTTAAAATTTAAAAATTTAAATTTCAAAATTTAAAAATTTAAATACTATATTTTGAAAATTTAATTATTAAAACTATAAATTTTAGAATTTAAAAATTTAAATACTAAATTTTAAAAATTTAATTACTAAACCTTTAAATTTTAAAATTTAAAAATTTAAATACTAAATTTTAAAACTTTAAATAATAAATTTAAAAAATTTAATTATTAAAACTTTAAATTTTAAAATTTAAGAATTTAAAAATTTAAATGCTCAATTTTAAAAATTTAATTATTAAAACTTTAAATTTTAAAATTTAAAAATTTAAAAATTTAAATACTAAAATTTAAAAATTTAATTATTAAAACTTTAAATTTTAAAATATAAAAATTTAAATACTAAATTTTAAAAATTTAATTATTAAAACTTTAAATTATAAAATTTTAAATTTTAAATACTAAATTTTAAAAATTTAATTATTAAAACTTTAAATTTTATAATTTAAAAATATAAATTTTATAATTTAAAAATTTAAATATTAAATTTTAAAAATTTAAATTTTAAATTTTAAAACTTTAAATATTAAAGCTTTAAATTTTAAAATTTATAAATTTAAATACTAAATTTTAAAAATTTAATTATTAAAACTTTAATATTAAAACTTTAAAAATTTAAATATTATATTTTAAAAATTTATTTATTAAAATTTTAAATTTTAAAATATAAAAATTTAAATACTAAATTTTAAAAATTTAATTATTAAAACTTTAAATTTTAAAATTTAAAAATTTAAATACTAAATTTTAAAAATTTAAATATTAAAACTTTAAATTTAAAAATTTAAATACTAAATTTTAAAAATTTAAATATTAAAACTTTAAATTTTAAAATTTAAATATTAAATTTTAAAAATTTAATTATTAAAACTTTAAATTTTAAAATTTAAAAATTTAAAGTTTTAATATTTAAATTTTTAAAATTTAGTATTTAAATTTTTAAATTTAAAGTTTTAATATTTAAATTTTTAAAATTTAGTATTTAAATTTTTAAATTTTAAAATTTAAAGTTTTAATAATTAAATTTTTAAAATTTAGTATTTAAATTTTTATATTTTAAAATTTAAAATTTTAATAAATAAATTTTTAAAATATAATATTTAAATTTTTAAAGTTTTAATATTAAAGTTTTAATAATTAAATTTTTAAAATTTAGTATTTAAATTTATAAATTTTAAAATTTAAAGCTTTAATAATTAAATTTTTAGAACTTATTATTTAAATATTTAAATTTTAAAATTTAAAGGTTTAGTAATTAAATTTTTAAAATTTAGTATTTAAATTTTTAAATTTTGAAATTTAAATTTTTAAATTTTAAAATTTAGTATTTAAATTTTTAACTTTTAAAATTTAAAGGTTTAGTAATTAAATCTTTAAAATTTAGTATTTAAATTTTTAAATTTTAAAATTTAAATTTTTAAATTTTAAAATTTAAATTTTTAAATTTTAAAATTTAAATTTTTAAATTTTAAAATTTAAAGTTTTAATAATTAAATTTTTTAAAATTTAGTATTTAAATTTTTAAATTTTAAAATTTAAAGTTTTAATAATTAAATTTTTAAAATTTAGTATTTAAATTTTTAAATTTAAAGTTTTAATAATTAAATTTTTAATATTTAATATTTAAATTTTTAAATTTTTAAATTTTTAAATTTTAAAATTTAAAGTTTTAATAATTAAATTTTTAAAATTTAGTATTTAAATTTTTAAATTTTAAAATTTAAATTTTTAAATTTTAAAATTTAAATTTTTAAATTTTAAAATTTAAAGCTTTAATAATTAAATTTTTAGAATTTAGTATTTAAATATTTAAATTTTAAAATTTAAAGTTTTAATAATTAAATTTTTAAAATTTAGTATTTAAATTTTTAAATTTTAAAATTTAAAGTTTTAATAATTAAATTTTTAAAATTTAGTATTTAAATTTTTAAATTTAAAGTTTTAATAATTAAATTTTTAATATTTAGTATTTAAATTTTTAAATATTAAAATTTAAAGTTTTAATAATTAAATTTTTAAAATTTAGTATTTAAATTTTTAAATTTTTAAATTTAAAGTTTTAATAATTAAATTTTTAAAATTGAGTATTTAAATTTTTAAATTATTAAAATATAATATTTAAATTTTTAAATTTTAAAATTTAAATTTTTAAATTCTAAAATTTATAGTTTTAATAATTAAATTTTTAAAATTTAGTATTTAAATTTTTAAATTTTTAAATTTAAATTATTAAATTTTAAAATTTAGTATTTAAATTTTTAACTTTTAAAATTTAAAGGTTTAGTAATTAAATTTTTAAAATTTAGTATTTAAATTTTTAAATTTTAAAATTTAAATTTTTAAATTTTAAAATTTAAAGTTTTAATAATTAAATTTTTAAAAGTTAGTATTTAAATTTATAAATTTTAAAATTTTATGCTTTAATAATTAAATTTTTAAAATTTAGTATTTAAATATTTAAATTTTAAAATTTAAAGTTTTAATAATTAAATTTTTAAAATTTAGTATTTAAATTTTTAAATTTTAAAATTTAAATTTTTAAATTTTAAAATTTATAGTTTTAATAATTAAATTTTTAAAATTTAGTATTTAAATTTTTAAATTTTGAAATTTAAATTTTTAAATTTTAAAATTTAGTATTTAAATTTTTAACTTTTAAAATTTAAAGGTTTAGTAATTAAATTTTTAGAATTTAGTATTTAAATTTTTAAATTTTAAAATTTAAAAATTTAAATACTAAATTTTAAAAATTTGATTATTAAAACTATAAATTTTAGAATTTAAAAATTTAAATTTTAAAACTTAAAAGTATAAATTTTAAAATTTAAAAATTTAAATACTAAATTTTAAAAATTTAATTATTAAAACTTTAAATTTTAAAATTTAAAAATTTAAATTTTAAAATTCAAAAACTTAAATACTAAATTTTGAAAATTTAAATACTAAATTTTAAAAATTTAATTATTAAAACATTAAATTTTAAAATTTAAATATTTAAATACTAAATTTTAAAAATTTAATTATTAAAGCATAAAATTTTAAAATTTATAAATTTAAATACTAACTTTTAAAAATTTAATTATTAAAACTTTAAATTTTAAAATTTAAAAATTTAAATTTTAAAATTTAAAATTTTAAATACTCAATTTTAAAAATTTAATTATTAAAACTTTAAATTTAAAAATTTAAAAATTTAAATACTAAATTTTAAAAATTTAATTATTAAAACTCTAAATTTTAGAATTTAAAAATTTAAATTTTAAAATTTAAAAATTAAATACTAAATTTTAAAAATTTAATTATTAAAACTTCAAATTTAAAAATTTAATTATTAAAACTTTAACTTTTAAAATTTAAAAATTTAAATACCAAATTTTAAAAATTTAATTATTAAAACTAAAAATTTTAGAATTTTAAAATTTATATTTTTAAGTTTTAAAATTTAAATATTTAAATACTAAATTTTAAAAATTTAATTACTAAACCTTTAAATTTTAAAAGTTAAAAATTTAAATACTAAATTTTAAAATTTAATAATTTAAATTTAAAAATTTAAAAATTTAAATACTAAATTTTAAAAATTTAATTATTAAAACTATAAATTTTAGAATTTAAAAATTTAAATTTTAAAATTTAAAAATTTAAATATTATATTTTAATAATTTAAAAATTTAAATACTCAATTTTAAAAATTTAATTATTAAAACTTTAAATTTAAAAATTTAAAAATTTAAATACTAAATTTTAAAAATTTAATTATTAAAACTTTAAATTTTAAAATTTAAAAATTTAAATACTAAATATTAAAAATTTAATTATTAAAACTTTAAATTTAAAAATTTAAATACTAAATTTTAAAAATTTAATTATTAAAACTTTAAATTTTAAAATTTAAAAATTTAAATACTAAATTTTAAAAATTTAATTATTAAAACTTTAAATTTTAAAATTTAAATATTTAAATACTAAATTCTAAAAATTTAATTATTAAAGCTTTAAATTTTAAAATTTAAAAATTTAAATTTTAAAATTTAAAAATTTAAATACTAAATTTTAAAAATTTAATTATTAAAACTTTAAATTTTAAAATTTAAAAATTTAAAAATTTAAATATTAAATATTAAAAATTTAATTATTAAAACTTTAAATTTAAAAATTTAAATACTAAATTTTAAAAATTTAATTATTAAAACTTTAAATTTTAAAATTTAAAAATTTAAATACTAAATTTTAAAAATTTAATTATTAAAACTTTAAATTTTAAAATTTAAAAATTTAAATTTTAAAATTTAAAAATTTAAATTTTAAAATTTAAAAATTTAAATTTTAAAATTTAAAAATTTAAATACTAAATTTTAAAGATTTAATTACTAAACCTTTAAATTTTAAAAGTTAAAAATTTAAATACTAAATTTTAAAATTTAAAAATTTAAATTTCAAAATTTAAAAATTTAAATACTAAATTTTAAAAATTTAATTACTAAACCTTTAAATTTTAAAATTTAAATATTTAAATAATAAGTTCTAAAAATTTAATTATTAAAGCTTTAAATTTTAAAATTTATAAATTTAAATACTAAATTTTAAAAATTTAATTATTAAAACTTTAATATTAAAACTTTAAAAATTTAAATATTATATTTTAAAAATTTATTTATTAAAATTTTAAATTTTAAAATATAAAAATTTAAATACTAAATTTTAAAAATTTAATTATTAAAACTTTAAATTTTAAAATTTAAAAATTTAAATACTAAATTTTAAAAATTTAAATATTAAAACTTTAAATTTAAAAATTTAAATACTAAATTTTAAAAATTTAAATATTAAAACTTTAAATTTTAAAATTTAAAAATTTAAATATTAAATTTTAAAAATTTAATTATTAAAACTTTAAATTTTAAAATTTAAAAATTTAAATTTTAAAATTTAAATATTTAAATACTAAATTTTAAAAATTTAATTACTAAACCTTTAAATTTTAAAAGTTAAAAATTTAAATACTAAATTTTAAAATTTAAAAAATTAAATTTCAAAATTTAAAAATTTAAATACTAAATTTTAAAAATTTAATTATTAAAATTTTAAATTTTAAAATTTAAAAATTTAAATTTTAAAATTCAAAAATTTAAATACTAAATTTTGAAAATTTAAATACTAAATTTTAAAAATTTAATTATTAAAACTTTAAATTTTAAAATTTAAATATTTAAATACTAAATTTTAAAAATTTAATTATTAAAGCATAAAATTTTTAAATTTATAAATTTAACTACTAACTTTTAAAAATTTAATTATTAAAACTTTAAATTTTAAAATTTAAAAATTTAAATTTTAAAATTTAAAAATTTAAATACTCAATTTTAAAAATTTAATTATTAAAACTTTAAATTTAAAAATTTAAAAATTTAAATACTAAATTTTAAAAATTTAATTATTAAAACTCTAAATTTTAGAATTTAAAAATTTAAATTTTAAAATTTAAAAATTAAATACTAAATTTTAAAAATTTAATTATTAAAACTTCAAATTTAAAAATTTAATTATTAAAACTTTAACTTTTAAAATTTAAAAATTTAAATACCAAATTTTAAAAATTTAATTATTAAAACTAAAAATTTTAGAATTTTAAAATTTATATTTTTAAGTTTTAAAATTTAAATTTTTAAATTCTAAAATTTTAAAAATTTTAGAATTTAAAAATTTAAATTTTAAAATTTAAATATTTAAATACTAAATTTTAAAAATTTAATTACTAAACCTTTAAATTTTAAAAGTTAAAAATTTAAATACTAAATTTTAAAATTTAATAATTTAAATTTAAAAATTTAAAAATTTAAATACTAAATTTTAAAAATTTAATTATTAAAACTATAAATTTTAGAATTTAAAAATTTAAATTTTAAAATTTAAAAATTTAAATATTATATTTTAATAATTTAAAAATTTAAATACTCAATTTTAAAAATTTAATTATTAAAACTTTAAATTTAAAAATTTAAATACTAAATTTTAAAAATTTAATTATTAAAACTTTAAATTTTAAAATTTAAAAATTTAAATACTAAATATTAAAAATTTAATTATTAAAACTTTAAATTTAAAAATTTAAATACTAAATTTTAAAAATTTAATTATTAAAACTTTAAATTTTAAAATTTAAAAATTTAAATACTAAATTTTAAAAATTTAATTATTAAAACTTAAAATTTTAAAATTTAAATATTTAAATACTAAATTCTAAAAATTTAATTATTAAAGCTTTAAATTTTAAAATTTAAAAATTTAAATTTTAAAATTTAAAAATTTAAATACTAAATTTTAAAAATTTAATTATTAAAACTTTAAATTTTAAAATTTAAAAATTTAAAAATTTAAATATTAAATATTAAAAATTTAATTATTAAAACTTTAAATTTAAAAATTTAAATACTAAATTTTAAAAATTTAATTATTAAAACTTTAAATTTAAAAATTTAAATACTAAATTTTAAAAATTTAATTATTAAAACTTTAAATTTTAAAATTTAAAAATTTAAATACTAAATATTAAAAATTTAATTATTAAAACTTTAAATTTAAAAATTTAAATACTAAATTTTAAAAATTTAATTATTAAAACTTTAAATTTTAAAATTTAAAAATTTAAATACTAAATTTTAAAAATTTAATTATTAAAACTTTAAATTTTAAAATTTAAAAATTTAAATTTTAAAATTTAAAAATTTAAATACTAAATTTTAAAGATTTAATTACTAAACCTTTAAATTTTAAAAGTTAAAAATTTAAATACTAAATTTTAAAATTTAAAAATTTAAATTTCAAAATTTAAAAATTTAAATACTAAATTTTAAAAATTTAATTACTAAACCTTTAAATTTTAAAATTTAAATATTTAAATAATAAGTTCTAAAAATTTAATTATTAAAGTTTTAAATTTTAAAATTTATAAATTTAAATACTAAATTTTAAAAATTTAATTATTAAAACTTTAATATTAAAACTTTAAAAATTTAAATATTATATTTTAAAAATTTATTTATTAAAATTTTAAATTTTAAAATATAAAAATTTAAATACTAAATTTTAAAAATTTAATTATTAAAACTTTAAATTTTAAAATTTAAAAATTTAAATACTAAATTTTAAAAATTTAAATATTAAAACTTTAAATTTAAAAATTTAAATACTAAATTTTAAAAATTTAAATATTAAAACTTTAAATTTTAAAATTTAAAAATTTAAATATTAAATTTTAAAAATTTAATTATTAAAACTTTAAATTTTAAAATTTAAAAATTTAAATTTTAAAATTTAAATATTTAAATACTAAATTTTAAAAATTTAATTACTAAACCTTTAAATTTTAAAAGTTAAAAATTTAAATACTAAATTTTAAAATTTAAAAATTTAAATTTCAAAATTTAAAAATTTAAATACTAAATTTTAAAAATTTGATTATTAAAACTATAAATTTTAGAATTTAAAAATTTAAATTTTAAAACTTAAAAGTATAAATTTTAAAATTTAAAAATTTAAATACTAAATTTTAAAAATTTAATTATTAAAACTTTAAATTTTAAAATTTAAAAATTTAAATTTTAAAATTCAAAAATTTAAATACAAAATTTTGAAAATTTAAATACTAAATTTTAAAAATTTAATTATTAAAACTTTAAATTTTAAAATTTAAATATTTAAATACTAAATTCTAAAAATTTAATTATTAAAACTTTAAATTTTAAAATTTATAAATTTAAATACTAAATTTTAAAAATTTAATTATTAAATCTTTAATATTAAAACTTTAAAAATTCAAATACTAAATTTTAAAAATTTAATTATTAAAACTTTAAATTTTAAAATTTAAAAATTTAAATTTTAAAATTTAAAAATTTAAATTTGAATATTTAAAAATTTAAATTTTAAAATTTAAATATTTAAATACTAAATTTTAAAAATTTAATTACTAAACCTTTAAATTTTAAAAGTTAAAAATTTAAATACTAAATTTTAAAATTTAAAAATTTAAATTTCAAAATTTAAAAATTTAAATACTAAATTTTAAAAATTTAATTATTAAAACTATAAATTTTAGAATTTAAAAATTTAAATTTTAAAATTTAAAAATTTAAATACTAAATTTTAAAAATTTAATTATTAAAACTTTAAATTTTAAAATTTAAAAATTTAAATACTAAATTTTAAAAATTTAATTATTAAAACTTTAAATTTTAAAATTTAAAAATTTAAATTATAAAATTTAAAAATTTAAATACTAAATTTTAATAATTTAAAAATTTAAATTTAAAAATTTAAAAATTTAAATACTAAATTTTAAAAATTTAATTATTAAAACTTTAAATTTTAAAATTTAAAATTTTAGATTTTAAAATTTAAAAATTTACATACTCAATTTTAAAAATTTAATTATTAAAACTTTAAATTTTAAAATTTAAAAATTTAAATACTATATTTTAAAAATTTATTTATTAAAATTTTAAATTTTAAAATATAAAAATTTAAATACTAAATTTTAAAAATTTAATTATTAAAACTTTAATATAAAAACTTTAAAAATTTAAATACTATATTTTAAAAATTTATTTATTAAAACTTTAAATTTTAAAATATAAAAATTTAAATTTTAAAATTTAAAAATTTAAATACTAAATTCTAAAAATTTAATTACTAAACCTTTAAATTTTAAAAGTTAAAAATTTAAATACTAAATTTTAAAAATTTAATTATTAAAACTCTAAATTTTAGAATTTAAAAATTTAAATTTTAAAATTTAAAATTTAAATACTAAATTTTAAAATTTAAAAATTTATATTTCAAAATTTAAAAATTTAAATACTAAATTTTAAAAATTTAATTATTAAAACTTTAAATTTTAAAATTTAAAAATTTAAATTTCAAAATTTAAAAATTTAAATCTTAAAAATTTAAAAATTTAAATTTTAAAGTTTAAAAATATAAATTTTAAAATTTAAAAATTTAAATTTGAATATTTAAAAATTTAAATTTGAATATTTAAAAATTTAAATTTTAAAATTTAAAAATTTAAATACTAAATTTTAAAAATTTAATTATTAAAACTTTAAATTTTAGAATTTAAAAATTTAAATTTTAAAATTTAAATATTTAAATACTAAATTTTAAAAATTTAATTACTAAACCTTTAAATTTTAAAAGTTAAAAATTTAAATACTAAATTTTAAAATTTAATAATTTAAATTTAAAAATTTAAATACTAAATTTTAAAAATTTAATTATTAAAACTATAAATTTTAGAATTTAAAGATTTAAATTTTAAAATTTAAAAATTTAAATATTATATTTTAATAATTTAAAAATTTAAATATTCAATTTTAAAAATTTAATTATTAAAACTTTAAATTTAAAAATTTAAAAATTTAAATACTAAATTTTTAAAATTTAATTTTTAAAACTTTAAATTTTAAAATTTAAAAATTTAAATACTAAATATTAAAAATTTAATTATTAAAACTTTAAATTTAAAAATTTAAATAATAAATTTTAAAAATTTAATTATTAAAACTTTAAATTTTAAAATTTAAAAATTTAAATACTAAATTTTAAAAATTTAATTATTAAAACTTTAAATTTTAATATTTAAAAATTTAAATTTTAAAATTTAAAAATTTAAATACTAAATTTTAAAAATTTAAATACTAAATTTTAAAAATTTAATTACTAAAGCTTTAAATTTTAAAATTTAAAAATTTTAAAATTTAAATACTAAATTTTAAAAATTTAAATATTAAAACTTTAAATTTTAAAATTTAAAAATTTAAATACTAAATTTTAAAAATTTAATTATTAAAACTTAAAATTTTAGAATTTAAAAATTTAAATTTTAAAACTTAAAAATATAAATTTTAAAATTTAAAAATTTAAATACTAAATTTTAAAAATTTAAATATTAAAACTTTAAATTTTAAAATTTAAAAATTCAAATAATAAATTTTAAAAATTTAATTATTAAAACTTTAAATTTTAAAATTTAAAAATTTAAATCTTAAAAATTTAAAAATTTAAATTTTAAAGTTTAAAAATATAAATTTTTAAATTTAAAAATTTAAATTTGAATATTTAAAAATTTAAATTTTTAAAATTTAAAAATTTAAATACTAAATTTTAAAAATTTAATTATTAAAACTTTAAATTTTAGAATTTAAAAATTTAAATTTTAAAATTTAAATATTTAAATACTAAATTTTAAAAATTTAATTACTAAACCTTTAAATTTTAAAAGTTAAAAATTTAAATACTAAATTTTAAAATTTAATAATTTAAATTTAAAAATTTAAAAATTTAAATACTAAATTTTAAAAATTTAATTAAAACTATAAATTTTAGAATTTAAAGATTTAAATTTTAAAATTTAAAAATTTAAATATTATATTTTAATAATTTAAAAATTTAAATATTCAATTTTAAAAATTTAATTATTAAAACTTTAAATTTAAAAATTTATAAATTTAAATACTAAATTTTTAAAATTTAATTTTTAAAACTTTAAATTTTAAAATTTAAAAATTTAAATACTAAATATTAAAAATTTAATTATTAAAACTTTAAATTTAAAAATTTAAATAATAAATTTTAAAAATTTAATTATTAAAACTTTAAATTTTAAAATTTAAAAATTTAAATACTAAATTTTAAAAATTTAATTATTAAAACTTTAAATTTTAATATTTAAAAATTTAAATTTTAAAATTTAAAAATTTAAATACTAAATTTTAAAAATTTAAATACTAAATTTTAAAAATTTAATTACTAAACCTTTAAATTTTAAAAGTTAAAAATTTAAATACTAAATTTTAAAATTTAAAAATTTAAATTTCAAAATTTAAAAATTTAAATACTAAATTTTAAAACTTTAAATTTTAAAATTTAAATATTTAAATACTAAATTCTAAAAATTTAATTATTAAAGCTTTAAATTTTAAAATTTAAAAATTTAAATACTAAATCTTAAAAATTTAATTATTAAAACTTTAAATTTTAAAATTTAAAATTTTAAAAATTTAAATATTAAATATTAAAAATTTAATTATTAAAACTTTAAATTTAAAAATTTAAATACTAAATTTTAAAAATTTAATTATTAAAACTTTAAATTTTAAAATTTAAAAATTTAAATTTCAAAATTTAAAAATTTAAATACTAAATTTTAAAAATTTAATTATTAAAACTTTAAATTTTAAAATTTAAAAATTTAAATTATAAAATTTAAAAATTTAAATACTAAATTTTAATAATTTAAAAATTTAAATTTAAAAATTTAAAAATTTAAATACTAAATTTTGAAAATTTAATTATTAAAATTTTAAATTTAAAAATTTAAATACTAAATTTTAAAAATTTAATTATTAAAACTTTAAATTTTAAAATTTAAATACTTAAATACTAAATTTTAAAAATTTAATTTTTAAAACTTTAAATTTTAAAATTTAAAAATGAAATACTAAATATTAAAAATTTAATTATTAAAACTTTAAATTTAAAAATTTAAATACTAAATTTTAAAAATTTAATTATTAAAACTTTAAATTTTAAAATTTAAAAATTTAAATACTAAATTTTAAAAATTTAATTATTAAAACTTTAAATTTTAAAATTTAAAAATTTAAATTTTAAAATTTAAAAATTTAAATTTTAAAATTTAAAAATTTAAATACTAAATTTTAAAGATTTAATTACTAAACCTTTAAATTTTAAAAGTTAAAAATTTAAATACTAAATTTTAAAATTTAAAAATTTAAATTTCAAAATTTAAAAATTTAAATACTAAATTTTAAAAATTTAATTACTAAACCTTTAAATTTTAAAATTTAAATATTTAAATAATAAGTTCTAAAAATTTAATTATTAAAGCTTTAAATTTTAAAATTTATAAATTTAAATACTAAATTTTAAAAATTTAATTATTAAAACTTTAATATTAAAACTTTAAAAATTTAAATATTATATTTTAAAAATTTATTTATTAAAATTTTAAATTTTAAAATATAAAAATTTAAATACTACATTTTAAAAATTTAATTATTAAAACTTTAAATTTTAAAATTTAAAAATTTAAATACTAAATTTTAAAAATTTAAATATTAAAACTTTAAATTTAAAAATTTAAATACTAAATTTTAAAAATTTAAATATTAAAACTTTAAATTTTAAAATTTAAAAATTTAAATATTAAATTTTAAAAATTTAATTATTAAAACTTTAAATTTTAAAATTTAAAAATTTAAATTTTAAAATTTAAATATTTAAATACTAAATTTTAAAAATTTAATTACTAAACCTTTAAATTTTAAAAGTTAAAAATTTAAATACTAAATTTTAAAATTTAAAAATTTAAATTTCAAAATTTAAAAATTTAAATACTAAATTTTAAAAATTTGATTATTAAAACTATAAATTTTAGAATTTAAAAATTTAAATTTTAAAATTTAAAAGTATAAATTTTAAAATTTAAAAATTTAAATACTAAATTTTAAAAATTTAATTATTAAAACTTTAAATTTTAAAATTCAAAAATTTAAATTTTAAAATTCAAAAATTTAAATACTAAATTTTGAAAATTTAAATACTAAATTTTAAAAATTTAATTATTAAAACTTTAAATTTTAAAATTTAAATATTTAAATACTAAATTCTAAAAATTTAATTATTAAAACTTTAAATTTTAAAATTTATAAATTTAAATACTAAATTATAAAAATTTAATTATTAAATCTTTAATATTAAAACTTTAAAAATTCAAATACTAAATTTTAAAAATTTAATTATTAAAACTTTAAATTTTAAAATTTAAAAATTTAAATTTTAAAATTTAAAAATTTAAATTTGAATATTTAAAAATTTAAATTTTAAAATTTAAATATTTAAATACTAAATTTTAAAAATTTAATTACTAAACCTTTAAATTTTAAAAGTTAAAAATTTAAATACTAAATTTTAAAATTTAAAAATTTAAATTTCAAAATTTAAAAATTTAAATACTAAATTTTAAAAATTTAATTATTAAAACTATAAATTTTAGAATTTAAAAATTTAAATTTTAAAATTTAAAAATTTAAATACTAAATTTTAAAAATTTAATTATTAAAACTTTAAATTTTAAAATTTAAAAATTTAAATACTAAATTTTAAAAATTTAATTATTAAAACTTTAAATTTTAAAATTTAAAAATTTAAATACTAAATTTTAAAAATTTAATTATTAAAACTTTAAATTTTAAAATTTAAAAATTTAAATTATAAAATTTAAAAATTTAAATACTAAATTTTAATAATTTAAAAATTTAAATTTAAAAATTTAAAAATTTAAATACTAAATTTTGAAAATTTAATTATTAAAATTTTAAATTTAAAAATTTAAATACTAAATTTTAAAAATTTAATTATTAAAACTTTAAATTTTAAAATTTAAATACTTAAATACTAAATTTTAAAAATTTAATTATTAAAGCTTAAAATTTTAAAATTTATAAATTTAAATACTAACTTTTAAAAATTTAATTATTAAAACTTTAAATTTTAAAATTTAAAAATTTAAATTTTAAAATTTAAAAATTTACATACTCAATCTTAAAAACTTAATTATTAAAACTTTAAATTTTAAAATTTAAAAATTTAAATACTATATTTTAAAAATTTATTTATTAAAATTTTAAATTTTAAAATATAAAAATTTAAATACTAAATTTTAAAAATTTAATTATTAAAACTTTAATATAAAAACTTTAAAAATTTAAATACTATATTTTAAAAATTTATTTATTAAAACTTTAAATTTTAAAATTTAAAAATTTAAATTTTAAAATTTAAAAATTTAAATACTAAATTCTAAAAATTTAATTACTAAACCTTTAAATTTTAAAAGTTAAAAATTTAAATACTAAATTTTAAAAATTTAATTATTAAAACTCTAAATTTTAGAATTTAAAAATTTAAATTTTAAAATTTCAAATTTAAATACTAAATTTTAAAATTTAAAAATTTATATTTCAAAATTTAAAAATTTAAATACTAAATTTTAAAAATTTAATTATTAAAACTTTAAATTTTAAAATTTAAAAATTTAAATTTCAAAATTTAAAAATTTAAATACTAAATTTTAAGAATTTAATTACTAAACCTTTAAATTTTAAAATTTAAAAATTTTAAAATTTAAATACTAAATTTTAAAAATTTAAATATTAAAACTTTAAATTTTAAAATTTAAAAATTCAAATACTAAATTTTAAAAATTTAATTATTAAAACTAAAAATTTTAGAATTTAAAAATTTAAATTTTAAAACTTAAAAATATAAATTTTAAAATTTAAAAATTTAAATACTAAATTTTAAAAATTTAAATATTAAAACTTTAAATTTTAAAATTTAAAAATTCAAATAATAAATTTTAAAAATTTAATTATTAAAACTTTAAATTTTAAAATTTAAAAATTTAAATCTTAAAAATTTAAAAATTTAAATTTTAAAGTTTAAAAATATAAATTTTAAAATTTAAAAATTTAAATTTGAATATTTAAAAATTTAAATTTTAAAATTTAAAAATTTAAATACTAAATTTTAAAAATTTAATTATTAAAACTTTAAATTTTAGAATTTAAAAATTTAAATATTTAAAATTTAAATATTTAAATACTAAATTTTAAAAATTTAATTACTAAACCTTTAAATTTTAAAAGTTAAAAATTTAAATACTAAATTTTAAAATTTAAAAATTTAAATTTCAAAATTTAAAAATTTAAATACTAAATTTTAAAACTTTAAATTTTAAAATTTAAATATTTAAATACTAAATTCTAAAAATTTAATTATTAAAGCTTTAAATTTTAAAATTTAAAAATTTAAATTTTAAAATTTAAAAATTTAAATACTAAATTTTAAAAATTTAATTATTAAAACTTTAAATTTTAAAATTTAAAAATTTAAATTTCAAAATTTAAAAATTTAAATACTAAATTTTAAAAATTTAATTATTAAAACTTTAAATTTTAAAATTTAAAAATTTAAATTATAAAATTTAAAAATTTAAATACTAAATTTTAATAATTTAAAAATTTAAATTTAAAAATTTAAAAATTTAAATACTAAATTTTGAAAATTTAATTATTAAAATTTTAAATTTAAAAATTTAAATACTAAATTTTAAAAATTTAATTATTAAAACTTTAAATTTTAAAATTTAAATACTTAAATACTAAATTTTAAAAATTTAATTATTAAAGCTTAAAATTTTAAAATTTATAAATTTAAATACTAACTTTTAAAAATTTAATTATTAAAACTTTAAATTTTAAAATTTAAAAATTTAAATTTTAAAATTTAAAAATTTACATACTCAATTTTAAGAATTTAATTATTAAAACTTTAAATTTTAAAATTTAAAAATTTAAATACTAAATTTTAAAAATTTAATTATTAAAACTTTAATATTAAAACTTTAAAAATTTAAATACTATATTTTAAAAATTTATTTATTAAAATTTTAAATTTTAAAATATAAAAATTTAAATACTAAATTTTAAAAATTTAATTATTAAAACTTTAATATAAAAACTTTAAAAATTTAAATACTATATTTTAAAAATTTATTTATTAAAACTTTAAATTTTAAAATTTAAAAATTTAAATTTTGAAATTTAAAAATTTAAATACTAAATTCTAAAAATTTAATTACTAAACCTTTAAATTTTAAAAGTTAAAAATTTAAATACTAAATTTTAAAAATTTAATTATTAAAACTCTAAATTTTAGAATTTAAAAATTTAAATTTTAAAATTTAAAATTTAAATACTAAATTTTAAAATTTAAATATTTATATTTCAAAATTTAAAAATTTAAATACTAAATTTTAAAAATTTAATTATTAAAACTTTAAATTTTAAAATTTAAAAATTTAAATTTCAAAATTTAAAAATTTAAATACTAAATTTTAAGAATTTAATTACTAAACCTTTAAATTTTAAAATTTAAAAATTTTAAAATTTAAATACTAAATTTTAAAAATTTTAATATTAAAACTTTAAATTTTAAAATTTAAAAATTTAAATACTAAATTTTAAAAATTTAATTATTAAAACTAAAAATTTTAGAATTTAAAAATTTAAATTTTAAAACTTAAAAATATAAATTTTAAAATTTAAAAATTTAAATACTAAATTTTAAAAATTTAAATATTAAAACTTTAAATTTTAAAATTTAAAAATTCAAATAATAAATTTTAAAAATTTAATTATTAAAACTTTAAATTTTAAAATTTAAAAATTTAAATTTTAAAATTTAAAAATTTAAATTTTAAAGTTTAAAAATATAAATTTTAAAATTTAAAAATTTAAATTTGAATATTTAAAAATTTAAGTTTTAAAATTTAAAAATTTAAATACTAAATTTTGAAAATTTAATTATTAAAACTTTAAATTTTAGAATTTAAAAATTTAAATTTTAAAATTTAAATATTTAAATACTAAATTTTAAAAATTTAATTACTAAACCTTTAAATTATAAAAGTTAAAAATTTAAATACTAAATTTTAAAATTTAATAATTTAAATTTAAAAATTTAAAAATTTAAATACTAAATTTTAAAAATTTAATTATTAAAACTAGAAATTTTAGAATTTAAAAATTTAAATTTTAAAATTTAAAAATTTAAATATTATATTTTAATAATTTAAAAATTTAAATATTCAATTTTAAAAATTTAATTATTAAAACTTTAAATTTAAAAATTTAAAAATTTAAATACTAAATTTTAAAAATTTAATTATTAAAACTTTAAATTTTAAAATTTAAAAATTTAGATACTAAATTTTAAAAATTTAATTATTAAAACTTTAAATTTTAAAATTTAAAAATTTAAATTTTAAAATTTAAAAATTTAAATACTAAATTTTAAAAATTTAAATACTAAATTTTAAAAATTTAATTACTAAACCTTTAAATTTTAAAAGTTAAAAATTTAAATACTAAATTTTAAAATTTAAAAATTTAAATTTCAAAATTTAAAAATTTAAATACTAAATTTTAAAAATTTAATTATTAAAACTTTAAATTTTAAAATTTAAATATTTAAATACTAAATTCTAAAAATTTAATTATTAAAGCTTTAAATTTTAAAATTTAAAAATTTAAATACTAAATTTTAAAAATTTAATTATTAAAACTTTAAATTTTAAAATTTAAAATTTTAAAAATTTAAATATTAAATATTAAAAATTTAATTATTAAAACTTTAAATTTTAAAATTTAAAAATTTAAATACTAAATTTTAAAAATTTAATTATTAAAACTTTAAATTTTAAAATTTAAAAATTTAAATATTATATTTTAATAATTTAAAAATTTAAATATTCAATTTTAAAAATTTAATTATTAAAACTTTAAATTTAAAAATTTAAAAATTTAAATACTAAATTTTAAAAATTTAATTTTTAAAACTTTAAATTTTAAAATTTAAAAATTTAAATACTAAATATTAAAAATTTAATTATTAAAACTTTAAATTTAAAAATTTAAATACTAAATTTTAAAAATTTAATTATTAAAACTTTAAATTTTAAAATTTAAAAATTTAAATACTAAATTTTAAAAATTTAATTATTAAAACTTTAAATTTTAAAATTTAAAATTTTAAAAATTTAAATATTAAATATTAAAAATTTAATTATTAAAACTTTAAATTTAAAAATTTAAATACTAAATTTTAAAAATTTAATTATTAAAACTTTAAATTTTAAAATTTAAAAATTTAAATACTAAATTTTAAAAATTTAATTATTAAAACTTTAAATTTTAAAATTTAAAAATTTAAATATTATATTTTAATAATTTAAAAATTTAAATATTCAATTTTAAAAATTTAATTATTAAAACTTTAAATTTAAAAATTTAAAAATTTAAATACTAAATTTTAAAAATTTAATTTTTAAAACTTTAAATTTTAAAATTTAAAAATTTAAATACTAAATATTAAAAATTTAATTATTAAAACTTTAAATTTAAAAATTTAAATACTAAATTTTAAAAATTTAATTATTAAAACTTTAAATTTTAAAATTTAAAAATTTAAATACTAAATTTTAAAAATTTAATTATTAAAACTTTAAATTTTAAAATTTAAAAATTTAAATTTTAAAATTTAAAAATTTAAATACTAAATTTTAAAAATTTAAATACTAAATTTTAAAAATTTAATTACTAAACCTTTAAATTTTAAAAGTTAAAAATTTAAATACTAAATTTTAAAATTTAAAAATTTAAATTTCAAAATTTAAAAATTTAAATACTAAATTTTAAAACTTTAAATTTTAAAATTTAAATATTTAAATACTAAATTCTAAAAATTTAATTATTAAAGCTTTAAATTTTAAAATTTAAAAATTTAAATTTTAAAATTTAAAAATTTAAATACTAAATTTTAAAAATTTAATTATTAAAACTTTAAATTTTAAAATTTAAAATTTTAAAAATTTAAATATTAAATATTAAAAATTTAATTATTAAAACTTTAAATTTTAAAATTTAAAAATTTAAATTTCAAAATTTAAAAATTTAAATACTAAATTTTAAAAATTTAATTATTAAAACTTTAAATTTTAAAATTTAAAAATTTAAATACTAAATTTTAAAAATTTAAATATTTAAACTTTAAATTTAAAAATTTAAATACTAAATTTTAAAAATTTAAATATTAAAACTTTAAATTTTAAAATTTAAAAATTTAAATATTAAATTTTAAAAATTTAATTATTAAAACTTTAAATTTTAAAATTTAAAAATTTAAATTTTAAAATTTAAATATTTAAAAACTAAATTTTAAAAATTTAATTACTAAACCTTTAAATTTTAAAAGTTAAAAATTTAAATACTAAATTTTAAAATTTAAAAATTTAAATTTCAAAATTTAAAAATTTAAATACTAAATTTTAAAAATTTGATTATTAAAACTATAAAATTTAGAATTTAAAAATTTAAATTTTAAAACTTAAAAGTATAAATTTTAAAATTTAAAAATTTAAATACTAAATTTTAAAAATTTGATTATTAAAACTATAAAATTTAGAATTTAAAAATTTAAATTTTAAAACTTAAAAGTATAAATTTTAAAATTTAAATATTTAAATACTAAATTCTAAAAATTTAATTATTAAAACTTTAAATTTTAAAATTTATAAATTTAAATACTAAATTTTAAAAATTTAATTATTAAATCTTTAATATTAAAACTTTAAAAATTCAAATACTAAATTTTAAAAATTTAATTATTAAAACTTTAAATTTTAAAATTTAAAAATTTAAATTTTAAAATTTAAAAATTTAAATTTGAATATTTAAAAATTTAAATTTTAAAATTTAAATATTTAAATACTAAATTTTAAAAATTTAATTACTAAACCTTTAAATTTTAAAAGTTAAAAATTTAAATACTAAATTTTAAAATTTAAAAATTTAAATTTCAAAATTTAAAAATTTAAATACTAAATTTTAAAAATTTAATTATTAAAACTATAAATTTTAGAATTTAAAAATTTAAATTTTAAAATTTAAAAATTTAAATACTAAATTTTAAAAATTTAATTATTAAAATTTTAAATTTTAAAATTTAAAAATTTAAATACTAAATTTTAAAAATTTAATTATTAAAACTTTAAATTTTAAAATTTAAAAATTTAAATTATAAAATTTAAAAATTTAAATACTAAATTTTAATAATTTAAAAATTTAAATTTAAAAATTTAAAAATTTAAATACTAAATTTTTAAAATTTAATTATTAAAATTTTAAATTTAAAAATTTAAATACTAAATTTTAAAAATTTAATTATTAAAACTTTAAATTTTAAAATTTAAATACTTAAATACTAAATTTTAAAAATTTAATTATTAAAGCTTAAAATTTTAAAATTTATAAATTTAAATACTAACTTTTAAAAATTTAATTATTAAAACTTTAAATTTTAAAATTTAAAAATTTAAATTTTAAAATTTAAAAATTTACATACTCAATTTTAAAAATTTAATTATTAAAACTTTAAATTTTAAAATTTAAAAATTTAAATACTATATTTTAAAAATTTATTTATTAAAATTTTAAATTTTAAAATATAAAAATTTAAATACTAAATTTTAAAAATTTAATTATTAAAACTTTAATATAAAAACTTTAAAAATTTAAATACTATATTTTAAAAATTTATTTATTAAAACTTTAAATTTTAAAATTTAAAAATTTAAATTTTAAAATTTAAAAATTTAAATACTAAATTCTAAAAATTTAATTACTAAACCTTTAAATTTTAAAAGTTAAAAATTTAAATACTAAATTTTAAAAATTTAATTATTAAAACTCTAAATTTTAGAATTTAAAAATTTAAATTTTAAAATTTAAAATTTAAATACTAAATTTTAAAATTTAAAAATTTATATTTCAAAATTTAAAAATTTAAATACTAAATTTTAAAAATTTAATTATTAAAACTTTAAATTTTAAAATTTAAAAATTTAAATTTCAAAATTTAAAAATTTAAATACTAAATTTTAAGAATTTAATTACTAAACCTTTAAATTTTAAAATTTAAAAATTTTAAAATTTAAATACTAAATTTTAAAAATTTAAATATTAAAACTTTAAATTTTAAAATTTAAAAATTTAAATACTAAATTTTAAAAATTTAATTATTAAAACTAAAAATTTTAGAATTTAAAAATTTAAATTTTAAAACTTAAAAATATAAATTTTAAAATTTAAAAATTTAAATACTAAATTTTAAAAATTTAAATATTAAAACTTTAAGTTTTAAAATTTAAAAATTCAAATAATAAATTTTAAAAATTTAATTATTAAAACTTTAAATTTTAAAATTTAAAAATTTAAATACTAAATTTTAAAAATTTAATTATTAAAACTTTAAATTTTAAAATTTAAAAATTTAAATTATAAAATTTAAAAATTTAAATACTAAATTTTAATAATTTAAAAATTTAAATTTAAAAATTTAAAAATTTAAATACTAAATTTTTAAAATTTAATTATTAAAATTTTAAATTTAAAAATTTAAATACTAAATTTTAAAAATTTAATTATTAAAACTTTAAATTTTAAAATTTAAATACTTAAATACTAAATTTTAAAAATTTAATTATTAAAGCTTAAAATTTTAAAATTTATAAATTTAAATACTAACTTTTAAAAATTTAATTATTAAAACTTTAAATTTTAAAATTTAAAAATTTAAATTTTAAAATTTAAAAATTTACATACTCAATTTTAAAAATTTAATTATTAAAACTTTAAATTTTAAAATTTAAAAATTTAAATACTATATTTTAAAAATTTATTTATTAAAATTTTAAATTTTAAAATATAAAAATTTAAATACTAAATTTTAAAAATTTAATTATTAAAACTTTAATATAAAAACTTTAAAAATTTAAATACTATATTTTAAAAATTTATTTATTAAAACTTTAAATTTTAAAATTTAAAAATTTAAATTTTAAAATTTAAAAATTTAAATACTAAATTCTAAAAATTTAATTACTAAACCTTTAAATTTTAAAAGTTAAAAATTTAAATACTAAATTTTAAAAATTTAATTATTAAAACTCTAAATTTTAGAATTTAAAAATTTAAATTTTAAAATTTAAAATTTAAATACTAAATTTTAAAATTTAAAAATTTATATTTCAAAATTTAAAAATTTAAATACTAAATTTTAAAAATTTAATTATTAAAACTTTAAATTTTAAAATTTAAAAATTTAAATTTCAAAATTTAAAAATTTAAATACTAAATTTTAAGAATTTAATTACTAAACCTTTAAATTTTAAAATTTAAAAATTTTAAAATTTAAATACTAAATTTTAAAAATTTAAATATTAAAACTTTAAATTTTAAAATTTAAAAATTTAAATACTAAATTTTAAAAATTTAATTATTAAAACTAAAAATTTTAGAATTTAAAAATTTAAATTTTAAATCTTAAAAATATAAATTTTAAAATTTAAAAATTTAAATACTAAATTTTAAAAATTTAAATATTAAAACTTTAAATTTTAAAATTTAAAAATTCAAATAATAAATTTTAAAAATTTAATTATTAAAACTTTAAATTTTAAAATTTAAAAATTTAAATCTTAAAAATTTAAAAATTTAAATTTTAAAGTTTAAAAATATAAATTTTAAAATTTAAAAATTTAAATTTGAATATTTAAAAATTTAAATTTTAAAATTTAAAAATTTAAATACTAAATTTTAAAAATTTAATTATTAAAACTTTAAATTTTAGAATTTAAAAATTTAAATTTTAAAATTTAAATATTTAAATACTAAATTTTAAAAATTTAATTACTAAACCTTTAAATTTTAAAAGTTAAAAATTTAAATACTAAATTTTAAAATTTAATAATTTAAATTTAAAAATTTAAAAATTTAAATACTAAATTTTAAAAATTATTAAAACTATAAATTTTAGAATTTAAAAATTTAAATTTTAAAATTTAAAAATTTAAATATTATATTTTAATAATTTAAAAATTTAAATATTCAATTTTAAAAATTTAATTATTAAAACTTTAAATTTAAAAATTTAAAAATTTAAATACTAAATTTTAAAAATTTAATTTTTAAAACTTTAAATTTTAAAATTTAAAAATTTAAATAATAAATATTAAAAATTTAATTATTAAAACTTTAAATTTAAAAATTTAAATACTAAATTTTAAAAATTTAATTATTAAAACTTTAAATTTTAAAATTTAAATATTTAAATACTAAATTTTAAAAATTTAATTATTAAAACTTTAAATTTTAAAATTTAAAAATTTAAATTTTAAAATTTAAAAATTTAAATAATAAATTTTAAAAATTTAAATACTAAATTTTAAAAATTTAATTACTAAACCTTTAAATTTTAAAAGTTAAAAATTTAAATACTAAATTTTAAAATTTAAAAATTTAAATTTCAAAATTTAAAAATTTAAATACTAAATTTTAAAACTTTAAATTTTAAAATTTAAATATTTAAATACTAAATTCTAAAAATTTAATTATTAAAGCTTTAAATTTTAAAATTTAAAAATTTAAATTTTAAAATTTAAAAATTTAAATACTAAATTTTAAAAATTTAATTATTAAAACTTTAAATTTTAAAATTTAAAATTTTAAAAATTTAAATATTAAATATTAAAAATTTAATTATTAAAACTTTAAATTTAAAAATTTAAATACTAAATTTTAAAAATTTAATTATTAAAACTTTAAATTTTAAAATTTAAAAATTTAAATTTCAAAATTTAAAAATTTAAATACTAAATTTTAAAAATTTAATTATTAAAACTTTAAATTTTAAAATTTAAAAATTTAAATTTTAAAATTTAAACATTTAAATACTAAATTTTAAAAATTTAAATACTAAATTTTAAAAATTTAATTACTAAACCTTTAAATTTTAAAAGTTAAAAATTTAAATACAAAATTTTAAAATTTAAAAATTTAAATTTCAAAATTTAAAAATTTAAATACTAAATTTTAAAACTTTAAATTTTAAAATTTAAATATTTAAATACTAAATACTAAAAATTTAATTATTTAAGCTTTAAATTTTAAAATTTAAAAATTTAAATTTTAAAATTTAAAAATTAAATACTAAATTTTAAAAATTTAATTATTAAAACTTTAAATTTTAAAATTTAAAATTTTAAAAATTTAAATATTAAATATTAAAAATTTAATTATTAAAACTTTAAATTTAAAAATTTAAATACTAAATTTTAAAAATTTAATTATTAAAACTTTAAATTTTAAAATTTAAAAATTTAAATTTCAAAATTTAAAAATTTAAATACTAAATTTTAAAAATTTAATTATTAAAACTTTAAATTTTAAAATTTAAAAATTTAAATTATAAAATTTAAAAATTTAAATACTAAATTTTAATAATTTAAAAATTTAAATTTAAAAATTTAAAAATTTAAATACTAAATTTTGAAAATTTAATTATTAAAATTTTAAATTTAAAAATTTAAATACTAAATTTTAAAAATTTAATTATTAAAACTTTAAATTTTAAAATTTAAAAATTTAAATTTTAAAATTTAAAAATTTACATACTCAATTTTAAAAATTTAATTATTAAAACTTTAAATTTTAAAATTTAAAAATTTAAATACTATATTTTAAAAATTTATTTATTAAAATTTTAAATTTTAAAATATAAAAATTTAAATACTAAATTTTAAAAATTTAATTATTAAAACTTTAATATAAAAACTTTAAAAATTTAAATACTATATTTTAAAAATTTATTTATTAAAACTTTAAATTTTAAAATTTAAAAATTTAAATTTTAAAATTTAAAAATTTAAATACTAAATTCTAAAAATTTAATTACTAAACCTTTAAATTTTAAAAGTTAAAAATTTAAATACTAAATTTTAAAAATTTAATTATTAAAACTCTAAATTTTAGAATTTAAAAATTTAAATTTTAAAATTTAAAATTTAAATACTAAATTTTAAAATTTAAAAATTTATATTTCAAAATTTAAAAATTTAAATACTAAATTTTAAAAATTTAATTATTAAAACTTTAAATTTTAAAATTTAAAAATTTAAATTTCAAAATTTAAAAATTTAAATACTAAATTTTAAGAATTTAATTACTAAACCTTTAAATTTTAAAATTTAAAAATTTTAAAATTTAAATACTAAATTTTAAAAATTTAAATATTAAAACTTTAAATTTTAAAATTTAAAAATTTAAATACTAAATTTTAAAAATTTAATTATTAAAACTAAAAATTTTAGAATTTAAAAATTTAAATTTTAAATCTTAAAAATATAAATTTTAAAATTTAAAAATTTAAATACTAAATTTTAAAAATTTAAATATTAAAACTTTAAATTTTAAAATTTAAAAATTCAAATAATAAATTTTAAAAATTTAATTATTAAAACTTTAAATTTTAAAATTTAAAAATTTAAATCTTAAAAATTTAAAAATTTAAATTTTAAAGTTTAAAAATATAAATTTTAAAATTTAAAAATTTAAATTTGAATATTTAAAAATTTAAATTTTAAAATTTAAAAATTTAAATACTAAATTTTAAAAATTTAATTATTAAAACTTTAAATTTTAGAATTTAAAAATTTAAATTTTAAAATTTAAATATTTAAATACTAAATTTTAAAAATTTAATTACTAAACCTTTAAATTTTAAAAGTTAAAAATTTAAATACTAAATTTTAAAATTTAATAATTTAAATTTAAAAATTTAAAAATTTAAATACTAAATTTTAAAAATTATTAAAACTATAAATTTTAGAATTTAAAAATTTAAATTTTAAAATTTAAAAATTTAAATATTATATTTTAATAATTTAAAAATTTAAATATTCAATTTTAAAAATTTAATTATTAAAACTTTAAATTTAAAAATTTAAAAATTTAAATACTAAATTTTAAAAATTTAATTTTTAAAACTTTAAATTTTAAAATTTAAAAATTTAAATAATAAATATTAAAAATTTAATTATTAAAACTTTAAATTTAAAAATTTAAATACTAAATTTTAAAAATTTAATTATTAAAACTTTAAATTTTAAAATTTAAATATTTAAATACTAAATTTTAAAAATTTAATTATTAAAACTTTAAATTTTAAAATTTAAAAATTTAAATTTTAAAATTTAAAAATTTAAATAATAAATTTTAAAAATTTAAATACTAAATTTTAAAAATTTAATTACTAAACCTTTAAATTTTAAAAGTTAAAAATTTAAATACTAAATTTTAAAATTTAAAAATTTAAATTTCAAAATTTAAAAATTTAAATACTAAATTTTAAAACTTTAAATTTTAAAATTTAAATATTTAAATACTAAATTCTAAAAATTTAATTATTAAAGCTTTAAATTTTAAAATTTAAAAATTTAAATTTTAAAATTTAAAAATTTAAATACTAAATTTTAAAAATTTAATTATTAAAACTTTAAATTTTAAAATTTAAAATTTTAAAAATTTAAATATTAAATATTAAAAATTTAATTATTAAAACTTTAAATTTAAAAATTTAAATACTAAATTTTAAAAATTTAATTATTAAAACTTTAAATTTTAAAATTTAAAAATTTAAATTTCAAAATTTAAAAATTTAAATACTAAATTTTAAAAATTTAATTATTAAAACTTTAAATTTTAAAATTTAAAAATTTAAATTTTAAAATTTAAACATTTAAATACTAAATTTTAAAAATTTAAATACTAAATTTTAAAAATTTAATTACTAAACCTTTAAATTTTAAAAGTTAAAAATTTAAATACAAAATTTTAAAATTTAAAAATTTAAATTTCAAAATTTAAAAATTTAAATACTAAATTTTAAAACTTTAAATTTTAAAATTTAAATATTTAAATACTAAATACTAAAAATTTAATTATTTAAGCTTTAAATTTTAAAATTTAAAAATTTAAATTTTAAAATTTAAAAATTAAATACTAAATTTTAAAAATTTAATTATTAAAACTTTAAATTTTAAAATTTAAAATTTTAAAAATTTAAATATTAAATATTAAAAATTTAATTATTAAAACTTTAAATTTAAAAATTTAAATACTAAATTTTAAAAATTTAATTATTAAAACTTTAAATTTTAAAATTTAAAAATTTAAATTTCAAAATTTAAAAATTTAAATACTAAATTTTAAAAATTTAATTATTAAAACTTTAAATTTTAAAATTTAAAAATTTAAATTATAAAATTTAAAAATTTAAATACTAAATTTTAATAATTTAAAAATTTAAATTTAAAAATTTAAAAATTTAAATACTAAATTTTGAAAATTTAATTATTAAAATTTTAAATTTAAAAATTTAAATACTAAATTTTAAAAATTTAATTATTAAAACTTTAAATTTTAAAATTTAAATACTTAAATACTAAATTTTAAAAATTTAATTATTAAAGCTTAAAATTTTAAAATTTATAAATTTAAATACTAACTTTTAAAAATTTAATTATTAAAACTTTAAATTTTAAAATTTAAAAATTTAAATTTTAAAATTTAAAAATTTACATACTCAATTTTAAAAATTTAATTATTAAAACTTTAAATTTTAAAATTTAAAAATTTAAATACTAAATTTTAAAAATTTAATTATTAAAACTTTAATATTAAAACTTTAAAAATTTAAATACTATATTTTAAAAATTTATTTATTAAAATTTTAAATTTTAAAATATAAAAATTTAAATACTAAATTTTAAAAATTTAATTATTAAAACTTTAATATAAAAACTTTAAAAATTTAAATACTATATTTTAAAAATTTATTTATTAAAACTTTAAATTTTAAAATTTAAAAATTTAAATTTTAAAATTTAAAAATTTAAATACTAAATTCTAAAAATTTAATTACTAAACCATTAAATTTTAAAAGTTAAAAATTTAAATACTAAATTTTAAAAATTTAATTATTAAAATTCTAAATTTTAGAATTTAAAAATTTAAATTTTAAAATTTAAAATTTAAATACTAAATTTTAAAATTTAAAAATTTATATTTCAAAATTTAAAAATTTAAATACTAAATTTTAAAAATTTAATTATTAAAACTTTAAATTTTAAAATTTAAAAATTTAAATTTCAAAATTTAAAAATTTAAATACTAAATTTTAAGAATTTAATTACTAAACCTTTAAATTTTAAAATTTAAAAATTTTAAAATTTAAATACTAAATTTTAAAAATTTAAATATTAAAACTTTAAATTTTAAAATTTAAAAATTTAAATACTAAATTTTAAAAATTTAATTATTAAAACTAAAAATTTTAGAATTTAAAAATTTAAATTTTAAAACTTAAAAATATAAATTTTAAAATTTAAAAATTTAAATACTAAATTTTAAAAATTTAAATATTAAAACTTTAAATTTTAAAATTTAAAAATTCAAATAATAAATTTTAAAAATTTAATTATTAAAACTTTAAATTTTAAAATTTAAAAATTTAAATTTTAAAATTTAAAAATTTAAATTTTAAAGTTTAAAAATATAAATTTTAAAATTTAAAAATTTAAATTTGAATATTTAAAAATTTAAATTTTAAAATTTAAAAATTTAAATACTAAATTTTAAAAATTTAATTATTAAAACTTTAAATTTTAGAATTTAAAAATTTAAATTTTAAATTTAAATATTTAAATACTAAATTTTAAAAATTTAATTACTAAACCTTTAAATTTTAAAAGTTAAAAATTTAAATACTAAATTTTAAAATTTAATAATTTAAATTTAAAAATTTAAAAATTTAAAAATTTAAATACTAAATTTTAAAAATTTAATTATTAAAACTATAAATTTTAGAATTTAAAAATTTAAATTTTAAAATTTAAAAATTTAAATATTATATTTTAATAATTTAAAAATTTAAATATTCAATTTGAAAAATTTAATTATTTAAACTTTAAATTTAAAAATTTAAAAATTTAAATACTAAATTTTAAAAATTTAATTTTTAAAACTTTAAATTTTAAAATTTAAAAATTTAAATACTAAATATTAAAAATTTAATTATTAAAACTTTAAATTTAAAAATTTAAATACTAAATTTTAAAAATTTAATTATTAAAACTTTAAATTTTAAAATTTAAATATTTAAATACTAAATTTTAAAAATTTAATTATTAAAACTTTAAATTTTAAAATTTAAAAATTTAAATTTTAAAATTTAAAAATTTAAATACTAAATTTTAAAAATTTAAATACTAAATTTTAAAAATTTAATTACTAAACCTTTAAATTTTAAAAGTTAAAAATTTAAATACTAAATTTTAAAAATTTAATTATTAAAACTTTAAATTTTAAAATTTAAAATTTTAAAAATTTAAATATTAAATATTAAAAATTTAATTATTAAAACTTTAAATTTAAAAATTTAAATACTAAATTTTAAAATTTTAATTATTAAAACTTTAAATTTTAAAATTTAAAAATTTAAATTTCAAAATTTAAAAATTTAAATACTAAATTTTAAAAATTTAATTATTAAAACTTTAAATTTTAAAATTTAAAAATTTAAATTATAAAATTTAAAAATTTAAATACTAAATTTTAATAATTTAAAAATTTAAATTTAAAAATTTAAAAATTTAAATACTAAATTTTGAAAATTTAATTATTAAAATTTTAAATTTAAAAATTTAAATACTAAATTTTAAAAATTTAATTATTAAAACTTTAAATTTTAAAATTTAAATACTTAAATACTAAATTTTAAAAATTTAATTTTTAAAACTTTAAATTTTAAAATTTAAAAATTTAAATACTAAATATTAAAAATTTAATTATTAAAACTTTAAATTTAAAAATTTAAATACTAAATTTTAAAAATTTAATTATTAAAACTTTAAATTTTAAAATTTAAAAATTTAAATACTAAATTTTAAAAATTTAATTATTAAAACTTTAAATTTTAAAATTTAAATACTTAAATACTAAATTTTAAAAATTTAATTATTAAAGCTTAAAATTTTAAAATTTATATATTTAAATACTAACTTTTAAAAATTTAATTATTAAAACTTTAAATTTTAAAATTTAAAAATTTAAATTTTAAAATTTAAAAATTTTCATACTCAATTTTAAAAATTTAATTATTAAAACTTTAAATTTTAAAATTTAAAAATTTAAATACTAAATTTTAAAAATTTAATTATTAAAACTTTAATATTAAAACTTTAAAAATTTAAATACTATATTTTAAAAATTTATTTATTAAAATTTTAAATTTTAAAATATAAAAATTTAAATACTAAATTTTAAAAATTTAATTATTAAAACTTTAATATAAAAACTTTAAAAATTTAAATACTATATTTTAAAAATTTATTTATTAAAACTTTAAATTTTAAAATTTAAAAATTTAAATTTTAAAATTTAAAAATTTAAATACTAAATTCTAAAAATTTAATTACTAAACCTTTAAATTTTAAAAGTTAAAAATTTAAATACTAAATTTTAAAAATTTAATTATTAAAACTCTAAATTTTAGAATTTAAAAATTTAAATTTTAAAATTTAAAATTTAAATACTAAATTTTAAAATTTAAAAATTTATGTTTCAAAATTTAAAAAGTTAAATACTAAATTTTAAAAATTTAATTATTAAACTTTAAATTTTAAAATTTAAAAATTTAAATTTCAAAATTTAAAAATTTAAATACTAAATTTTAAAAATTTAATTATTAAAACTAAAAATTTTAGAATTTAAAAATTTAAATTTTAAAACTTAAAAATATAAATTTTAAAATTTAAAAATTTAAATACTAAATTTTAAAAATTTAAATATTAAAACTTTAAATTTTAAAATTTAAAAATTCAAATAATAAATTTTAAAAATTTAATTATTAAAACTTTAAATTTTAAAATTTAAAAATTTAAATTTTAAAATTTAAAAATTTAAATTTTAAAGTTTAAAAATATAAATTTTAAAATTTAAAAATTTAAATTTGAATATTTAAAAATTTAAATTTTAAAATTAAAAATTTAAAAATTTAAATACTAAATTTTAAAAATTTAATTTTTAAAACTTTAAATTTTAAAATTTAAAAATTTAAATACTAAATATTAAAAATTTAATTATTAAAACTTTAAATTTAAAAATTTAAATACTAAATTTTAAAAATTTAATTATTAAAACTTTAAATTTTAAAATTTAAAAATTTAAATACTAAATTTTAAAAATTTAATTATTAAAACTTTAAATTTTAAAATTTAAAAATTTAAATTTTAAAATTTAAAAATTTAAATACTAAATTTTAAAAATTTAAATACTAAATTTTAAAAATTTAATTACTAAACCTTTAAATTTTAAAATTTAAATATTTAAATACCAAATTCTAAAAATTTAATTATTAAAGCTTTAAATTTTAAAATTTAAAAATTTAAATTTTAAAATTTAAAAATTTAAATACTAAATTTTAAAAATTTAATTATTAAAACTTTAAATTTTAAAATTTAAAATTTTAAAAATTTAAATATTAAATATTAAAAATTTAATTATTAAAACTTTAAATTTAAAAATTTAAATACTAAATTTTAAAAATTTAATTATTAAAACTTTAAATTTTAAAATTTAAAAATTTAAATACTAAATTTTAAAAATTTAATTATTAAAACTTTAAATTTTAAAATTTAAAAATTTAAATACTAAATTTTAAAAATTTAATTACTAAACCTTTAAATTTTAATAGTTAAAAATTTAAATACTAAATTTTAAAATTTAAAAATTTAAATTTCAAAATTTAAAAATTTAAATACTAAATTTTAAAAATTTAATTACTAAACCTTTAAATTTTAAAATTTAAAAATTTAAAAATTTAAATACTAAATTTTAAAAATTTAATTATTAAAACTTTAAATTTTAAAATTTAAATATTTAAATACTAAGTTCTAAAAATTTAATTATTTAAGCTTTAAATTTTAAAATTTATAAATTTAAATACTAAATTTTAAAAATTTAATTATTAAAACTTTAATATTAAAACTTTAAAAATTTAAATATTATATTTTAAAAATTTATTTATTAAAATTTTAAATTTTAAAATATAAAAATTTAAATACTAAATTTTAAAAATTTAATTATTGAAACTTTAAATTTTAAAATTTAAAAATTTAAATACTAAATTTTAAAAATTTAAATATTAAAACTTTAAATTTTAAAATTTAAAAATTTAAATATTAAATTTTAAAAATTTAATTATTAAAACTTTAAATTTTAAAATTTAAAAATTTAAATTTTAAAATTTAAATATTTAAATAATAAATTTTAAAAATTTAATTACTAAACCTTTAAATTTTAAAAGTTAAAAATTTAAATACTAAATTTTAAAATTTAAAAATTTAAATTTCAAAATTTAAAAATTTAAATACTAAATTTTAAAAATTTAATTATTAAAACTATAAATTTTAGAATTTAAAAATTTAAATTTTAAAACTTAAAAGTATAAATTTTAAAATTTAAAAATTTAAATACTAAATTTTAAAAATTTAATTATTAAAACTTTAAATTTTAAAATTTAAAAATTTAAATTTTAAAATTTAAAAATTTAAATACTCAATTTTAAAAATTTAATTATTAAAACTTTAAGTTTAAAAATTTAAAAATTTAAATACTAAATTTTAAAAATTTAATTATTAAAACTCTAAATTTTAAAATTTAAAAATTTAAATTTTAAAATTTAAAAATTAAATACTAAATTTTAAAAATTTAATTACTAAACCTTTAAATTTTAAAATTTAAAAATTTAAATACTAAATTTTAAAAATTTAATTATTTAAACTTTAAATTATAAAATTTTAAATTTTAAATACTAAGTTTTAAAAATTTAATAATTAAAACTCTAAATTTTAGAATTTAAAAATTTAAATTTTAAAATTTAAAAATTAAATACTAAATTTTGAAAATTTAATTAATAAACCTTTAAATTTTAAAATTTAAAAATTTAAATACTAAATTTTAAAAATTTAATTATTAAAACTTTAAATTATAAAATTTTAAATTTTAAATACTAAATTTTAAAAATTTAATTATTAAAACTTTAAATATTAGAATTTAAAAACTTAAATTTTAAAATTTAAAAATTTAAATACTAAATTTTAAAAATTTAATTATTAAAACTTTAAATTTTAAAATTTAAGTATTTAAATACTAAATTTTAAAATTTTAAATACTAAATTTTAAAAATTTAATTATTAAAACTTTAAATTTTAAAATTTAAAAATTTAAATACTAAATTTTAAAAATTTAATTATTAAAACTTTAAATTATAAAATTTTAAATTTTAAATACTAAATTTTAAAAATTAATTATTAAATCTTTAAATTTTAAAATTTAAATATTTAAATACTAAATTTTAAAAATTTAATTATTAAAGCTTAAAATTTTAAAATTTATAAATTTATAAACTAACTTTTAAAAATTTAATTATTAAAACTTTAAATTATAAAATTTAAAAATTTAAATTTTAAAATTTAAAAATTTAAATTTTAAAATTTAAAAATTTAAATACTCAATTTTAAAAATTTAATTATTAAAACTTTAAGTTTAAAACTTTAAAAATTTAAATACTAAATTTTAAAAATTTAATTATTAAAACTCTAAATTTTAAAATTTAAAAATTTAAATTTTAAAATTTAAAAATTAAATACTAAATTTTAAAAATTTAATTACTAAACCTTTAAATTTTAAAATTTAAAAACTTAAATACTAAATTTTAAAATTTAAAACTTTAAATTTAAAAATTTAAAAATTTAAATACTAAATTTTGAAAATTTAATTATTAAAATTTTAAATTTAAAAATTTAAAAATTTAAATACTAAATTTTAAAAATTTAATTATTAAAACTTTAAATTTTAAAATTTAAAAATTTAAATTTTAAAATTTAAAAATTTAAATACTAAATTTTAAAAATTTAAATACTAAATTTTAAAAATTTAATTACTAAACCTTTAAATTTTAAAAGTTAAAAATTTAAATACTAAATTTTAAAATTTAATAATTTAAATTTAAAAATTTAAAAATTTAAATACTAAATTTTAAAAATTTAATTATTAAAACTATAAATTTTAGAATTTAAAAATTTAAATTTTAAAATTTAAAAATTTAAATATTATATTTTAATAATTTAAAAATTTAAATATTCAATTTTAAAAATTTAATTATTAAAACTTTAAATTTAAAAATTTAAAAATTTAAATACTAAATTTTAAAAATTTAATTTTTAAAACTTTAAATTTTAAAATTTAAAAATTTTAATATTAAATATTAAAAATTTAATTATTAAAACTTTAAATTTAAAAATTTAAATACTAAATTTTAAAAATTTAATTATTAAAACTTTAAATTTTAAAATTTAAAAATTTAAATACTAAATTTTAAAAATTTAATTATTAAAACTTTAAATTTTAAAATTTAAAAATTTAAATTTTAAAATTTATAAATTTAAATACTAAATTTTAAAAATTTAAATACTAAATTTTAAAAATTTAATTACTAAACCTTTAAATTTTAAAATTTAAAAATTTAAATTTCAAAATTTAAAAATTTAAATACTTAATTTTAAAAATTTAATTATTAAAACTTTAAATTTTAAAATTTAAATATTTAAATACTAAATTCTAAAAATTTAATTATTAAAGCTTTAAATTTTAAAATTTAAAAATTTAAATTTTAAAATTTAAAAATTTAAATTTTAAAATTTAAAAATTTAAATACTAAATTTTAAAACTTTAAATTTTAAAATTTAAATATTTAAATACTAAATTCTAAAAATTTAATTATTAAAGCTTTAAATTTTTATAATTTAAAAATTTAAATTTTAAAATTTAAAAATTTAAATACTAAATTTTAAAAATTTAATTATTAAAACTTTAAATTTTAAAATTTAAAATTTTAAAAATTTAAATATTAAATATTAAAAATTTAATTATTAAAACTTTAAATTTAAAAATTTAAATACTAAATTTTAAAAATTTAATTATTAAAACTTTAAATTTTAAAATTTAAAAATTTAAATACTAAATTTTAAAAATTTAATTATTAAAACTTTAAATTTTAAAATTTAAAAATTTAAATACTAAATTTTAAAAATTTAATTATTAAAACTTTAAATTTTAAAATTTAAAAATTTAAATTTTAAAATTTAAAAATTTAAATACTAAATTTTAAAAATTTAATTACTAAACCTTTAAATTTTAATAGTTAAAAATTTAAATACTAAATTTTAAAATTTAAAAATTTAAATTTCAAAATTTAAAAATTTAGATACTAAATTTTAAAAATTTAATTACTAAACCTTTAAATTTTAAAATTTAAAAATTTAAAAATTTAAATACTAAATTTTAAAAATTTAATTATTAAAACTTTAAATTTTAAAATTTAAATATTTAAATACTAAGTTCTAAAAATTTAATTATTTAAGCTTTAAATTTTAAAATTAATAAATTTAAATACTAAATTTTAAAAATTTAATTATTAAAACTTTAATATTAAAACTTTAAAAATTTAAATATTATATTTTAAAAATTTATTTATTAAAATTTTAAATTTTAAAATATAAAAATTTAAATACTAAATTTTAAAAATTTAATTATTGAAACTTTAAATTTTAAAATTTAAAAATTTAAATACTAAATTTTAAAAATTTAAATATTAAAACTTTAAATTTTAAAATTTAAAAATTTAAATATTAAATTTTAAAAATTTAATTATCAAAACTTTAAATTTTAAAATTTAAAAATTTAAATTTTAAAATTTAAATATTTAAATAATAAATTTTAAAAATTTAATTACTAAACCTTTAAATTTTAAAAGTTAAAAATTTAAATACTAAATTTTAAAATTTAAAAATTTAAATTTCAAAATTTAAAAATTTAAATACTAAATTTTAAAAATTTAATTATTAAAACTTTAAATTTTAAAATTTAAGTATTTAAATACTAAATTTTAAAATTTTAAATACTAAATTTTAAAAATTTAATTATTAAAACTTTAAATTTTAAAATTTAAAAATTTAAATACTAAATTTTAAAAATTTAATTATTAAAACTTTAAATTATAAAATTTTAAATTTTAAATACTAAATTTTAAAAATTAATTATTAAATCTTTAAATTTTAAAATTTAAATATTTAAATACTAAATTTTAAAAATTTAATTATTAAAGCTTAAAATTTTAAAATTTATAAATTTATATACTAACTTTTAAAAATTTAATTATTAAAACTTTAAATTATAAAATTTAAAAATTTAAATTTTAAAATTTAAAAATTTAAATTTTAAAATTTAAAAATTTAAATACTCAATTTTAAAAATTTAATTATTAAAACTTTAAGTTTAAAACTTTAAAAATTTAAATACTAAATTTTAAAAATTTAATTATTAAAACTCTAAATTTTAAAATTTAAAAATTTAAATTTTAAAATTTAAAAATTAAATACTAAATTTTAAAAATTTAATTACTAAACCTTTAAATTTTAAAAGTTAAAAATTTAAATACTAAATTTTAAAATTTAATAATTTAAATTTAAAAATTTAAAAATTTAAATACTAAATTTTAAAAATTTAATTATTAAAACTATAAATTTTAGAATTTAAAAATTTAAATTTTAAAATTTAAAAATTTAAATATTATATTTTAATAATTTAAAAATTTAAATATTCAATTTTAAAAATTTAATTATTAAAACTTTAAATTTAAAAATTTAAAAATTTAAATACTAAATTTTAAAAATTTAATTTTTAAAACTTTAAATTTTAAAATTTAAAAATTTTAATATTAAATATTAAAAATTTAATTATTAAAACTTTAAATTTAAAAATTTAAATACTAAATTTTAAAAATTTAATTATTAAAACTTTAAATTTTAAAATTTAAAAATTTAAATACTAAATTTTAAAAATTTAATTATTAAAACTTTAAATTTTAAAATTTAAAAATTTAAATTTTAAAATTTATAAATTTAAATACTAAATTTTAAAAATTTAAATACTAAATTTTAAAAATTTAATTACTAAACCTTTAAATTTTAAAATTTAAAAATTTAAAAATTTAAATACTAAATTTTAAAAATTTAATTATTAAAACTTTAAATTTTAAAATTTAAATATTTAAATACTAAGTTCTAAAAATTTAATTATTTAAGCTTTAAATTTTAAAATTAATAAATTTAAATACTAAATTTTAAAAATTTAATTATTAAAACTTTAATATTAAAACTTTAAAAATTTAAATATTATATTTTAAAAATTTATTTATTAAAATTTTAAATTTTAAAATATAAAAATTTAAATACTAAATTTTAAAAATTTAATTATTGAAACTTTAAATTTTAAAATTTAAAAATTTAAATACTAAATTTTAAAAATTTAAATATTAAAACTTTAAATTTTAAAATTTAAAAATTTAAATATTAAATTTTAAAAATTTAATTATCAAAACTTTAAATTTTAAAATTTAAAAATTTAAATTTTAAAATTTAAATATTTATATAATAAATTTTAAAAATTTAATTACTAAACCTTTAAATTTTAAAAGTTAAAAATTTAAATACTAAATTTTAAAATTTAAAAATTTAAATTTCAAAATTTAAAAATTTAAATACTAAATTTTAAAAATTTAATTATTAAAACTTTAAATTTTAAAATTTAAGTATTTAAATACTAAATTTTAAAATTTTAAATACTAAATTTTAAAAATTTAATTATTAAAACTTTAAATTTTAAAATTTAAAAATTTAAATACTAAATTTTAAAAATTTAATTATTAAAACTTTAAATTATAAAATTTTAAATTTTAAATACTAAATTTTAAAAATTAATTATTAAATCTTTAAATTTTAAAATTTAAATATTTAAATACTAAATTTTAAAAATTTAATTATTAAAGCTTAAAATTTTAAAATTTATAAATTTATATACTAACTTTTAAAAATTTAATTATTAAAACTTTAAATTATAAAATTTAAAAATTTAAATTTTAAAATTTAAAAATTTAAATTTTAAAATTTAAAAATTTAAATACTCAATTTTAAAAATTTAATTATTAAAACTTTAAGTTTAAAACTTTAAAAATTTAAATACTAAATTTTAAAAATTTAATTATTAAAACTCTAAATTTTAAAATTTAAAAATTTAAATTTTAAAATTTAAAAATTAAATACTAAATTTTAAAAATTTAATTACTAAACCTTTAAATTTTAAAATTTAAAAACTTAAATACTAAATTTTAAAATTTAAAACTTTAAATTTAAAAATTTAAAAATTTAAATACTAAATTTTGAAAATTTAATTATTAAAATTTTAAATTTAAAAATTTAAAAATTTAAATACTAAATTTTAAAAATTTAATTATTAAAACTTTAAATTTTAAAATTTAAAAATTTAAATTTTAAAATTTAAAAATTTAAATACTAAATTTTAAAAATTTAAATACTAAATTTTAAAAATTTAATTACTAAACCTTTAAATTTTAAAAGTTAAAAATTTAAATACTAAATTTTAAAATTTAATAATTTAAATTTAAAAATTTAAAAATTTAAATACTAAATTTTAAAAATTTAATTATTAAAACTATAAATTTTAGAATTTAAAAATTTAAATTTTAAAATTTAAAAATTTAAATATTATATTTTAATAATTTAAAAATTTAAATATTCAATTTTAAAAATTTAATTATTAAAACTTTAAATTTAAAAATTTAAAAATTTAAATACTAAATTTTAAAAATTTAATTTTTAAAACTTTAAATTTTAAAATTTAAAAATTTTAATATTAAATATTAAAAATTTAATTATTAAAACTTTAAATTTAAAAATTTAAATACTAAATTTTAAAAATTTAATTATTAAAACTTTAAATTTTAAAATTTAAAAATTTAAATACTAAATTTTAAAAATTTAATTATTAAAACTTTAAATTTTAAAATTTAAAAATTTAAATTTTAAAATTTATAAATTTAAATACTAAATTTTAAAAATTTAAATACTAAATTTTAAAAATTTAATTACTAAACCTTTAAATTTTAAAATTTAAAAATTTAAATTTCAAAATTTAAAAATTTAAATACTTAATTTTAAAAATTTAATTATTAAAACTTTAAATTTTAAAATTTAAATATTTAAATACTAAATTCTAAAAATTTAATTATTAAAGCTTTAAATTTTAAAATTTAAAAATTTAAATTTTAAAATTTAAAAATTTAAATTTTAAAATTTAAAAATTTAAATACTAAATTTTAAAACTTTAAATTTTAAAATTTAAATATTTAAATACTAAATTCTAAAAATTTAATTATTAAAGCTTTAAATTTTTATAATTTAAAAATTTAAATTTTAAAATTTAAAAATTTAAATACTAAATTTTAAAAATTTAATTATTAAAACTTTAAATTTTAAAATTTAAAATTTTAAAAATTTAAATATTAAATATTAAAAATTTAATTATTAAAACTTTAAATTTAAAAATTTAAATACTAAATTTTAAAAATTTAATTATTAAAACTTTAAATTTTAAAATTTAAAAATTTAAATACTAAATTTTAAAAATTTAATTATTAAAACTTTAAATTTTAAAATTTAAAAATTTAAATACTAAATTTTAAAAATTTAATTATTAAAACTTTAAATTTTAAAATTTAAAAATTTAAATTTTAAAATTTAAAAATTTAAATACTAAATTTTAAAAATTTAATTACTAAACCTTTAAATTTTAATAGTTAAAAATTTAAATACTAAATTTTAAAATTTAAAAATTTAAATTTCAAAATTTAAAAATTTAAATACTAAATTTTAAAAATTTAATTACTAAACCTTTAAATTTTAAAATTTAAAAATTTAAAAATTTAAATACTAAATTTTAAAAATTTAATTATTAAAACTTTAAATTTTAAAATTTAAATATTTAAATACTAAGTTCTAAAAATTTAATTATTTAAGCTTTAAATTTTAAAATTAATAAATTTAAATACTAAATTTTAAAAATTTAATTATTAAAACTTTAATATTAAAACTTTAAAAATTTAAATATTATATTTTAAAAATTTATTTATTAAAATTTTAAATTTTAAAATATAAAAATTTAAATACTAAATTTTAAAAATTTAATTATTGAAACTTTAAATTTTAAAATTTAAAAATTTAAATACTAAATTTTAAAAATTTAAATATTAAAACTTTAAATTTTAAAATTTAAAAATTTAAATATTAAATTTTAAAAATTTAATTATCAAAACTTTAAATTTTAAAATTTAAAAATTTAAATTTTAAAATTTAAATATTTAAATAATAAATTTTAAAAATTTAATTACTAAACCTTTAAATTTTAAAAGTTAAAAATTTAAATACCAAATTTTAAAATTTAAAAATTTAAATTTCAAAATTTAAAAATTTAAATACTAAATTTTAAAAATTTAATTATTAAAACTTTAAATTTTAAAATTTAAGTATTTAAATACTAAATTTTAAAATTTTAAATACTAAATTTTAAAAATTTAATTATTAAAACTTTAAATTTTAAAATTTAAAAATTTAAATACTAAATTTTAAAAATTTAATTACTAAACCTTTAAATTTTAATAGTTAAAAATTTAAATACTAAATTTTAAAATTTAAAAATTTAAATTTCAAAATTTAAAAATTTAAATACTAAATTTTAAAAATTTAATTACTAAACCTTTAAATTTTAAAATTTAAAAATTTAAAAATTTAAATACTAAATTTTAAAAATTTAATTATTAAAACTTTAAATTTTAAAATTTAAATATTTAAATACTAAGTTCTAAAAATTTAATTATTTAAGCTTTAAATTTTAAAATTAATAAATTTAAATACTAAATTTTAAAAATTTAATTATTAAAACTTTAATATTAAAACTTTAAAAATTTAAATATTATATTTTAAAAATTTATTTATTAAAATTTTAAATTTTAAAATATAAAAATTTAAATACTAAATTTTAAAAATTTAATTATTGAAACTTTAAATTTTAAAATTTAAAAATTTAAATACTAAATTTTAAAAATTTAAATATTAAAACTTTAAATTTTAAAATTTAAAAATTTAAATATTAAATTTTAAAAATTTAATTATCAAAACTTTAAATTTTAAAATTTAAAAATTTAAATTTTAAAATTTAAATATTTAAATAATAAATTTTAAAAATTTAATTACTAAACCTTTAAATTTTAAAAGTTAAAAATTTAAATACTAAATTTTAAAATTTAAAAATTTAAATTTCAAAATTTAAAAATTTAAATACTAAATTTTAAAAATTTAATTATTAAAACTTTAAATTTTAAAATTTAAGTATTTAAATACTAAATTTTAAAATTTTAAATACTAAATTTTAAAAATTTAATTATTAAAACTTTAAATTTTAAAATTTAAAAATTTAAATACTAAATTTTAAAAATTTAATTATTAAAACTTTAAATTATAAAATTTTAAATTTTAAATACTAAATTTTAAAAATTAATTATTAAAACTTTAAATTTTAAAATTTAAATATTTAAATACTAAATTTTAAAAATTTAATTATTAAAGCTTAAAATTTTAAAATTTATAAATTTAAATACTAACTTTTAAAAATTTAATTATTAAAACTTTAAATTATAAAATTTAAAAATTTAAATTTTAAAATTTAAAAATTTAAATTTTAAAATTTAAAAATTTAAATACTCAATTTTAAAAATTTAATTATTAAAACTTTAAGTTTAAAACTTTAAAAATTTAAATACTAAATTTTAAAAATTTAATTATTAAAACTCTAAATTTTAAAATTTAAAAATTTAAATTTTAAAATTTAAAAATTAAATACTAAATTTTAAAAATTTAATTACTAAACCTTTAAATTTTAAAATTTAAAAATTTAAATACTAAATTTTAAAATTTAAAACTTTAAATTTAAAAATTTAAAAATTTAAATACTAAATTTTGAAAATTTAATTATTAAAATTTTAAATTTAAAAATTTAAAAATTTAAATACTAAATTTTAAAATTTTAATTATTAAAACTTTAAAATTTAAAATTTAAAAATTTAAATTTTAAAATTTAAAAATTTAAATACTAAATTTTAAAAATTTAAATACTAAATTTTAAAAATTTAATTACTAAACCTTTAAATTTTAAAAGTTAAAAATTTAAATACTAAATTTTAAAATTTAATAATTTAAATTTAAAAATTTAAAAATTTAAATACTATATTTTAAAAATTTAATTATTAAAACTATAAATTTTAGAATTTAAAAATTTAAATTTTAAAATTTAAAAATTTAAATATTATATTTTAATAATTTAAAAATTTAAATATTCAATTTTAAAAATTTAATTATTAAAACTTTAAATTTAAAAATGTAAAAATTTAAATACTAAATTTTAAAAATTTAATTTTTAAAACTTTAAATTTTAAAATTTAAAAATTTAAATATTAAATATTAAAAATTTAATTATTAAAACTTTAAATTTAAAAATTTAAATACTAAATTTTAAAAATTTAATTATTAAAACTTTAAATTTTAAAATTTAAAAATTTAAATACTAAATTTTAAAAATTTAATTATTAAAACTTTAAATTTTAAAATTTAAAAATTTAAATTTTAAAATTTAAAAATTTAAATACTAAATTTTAAAAATTTAAATACTAAATTTTAAAAATTTAATTACTAAACCTTTAAATTTTAAAATTTAAAAATTTAAATTTCAAAATTTAAAAATTTAAATACTTAATTTTAAAAATTTAATTATTAAAACTTTAAATTTTAAAATTTAAATATTTAAATACTAAATTCTAAAAATTTAATTATTAAAGCTTTAAATTTTAAAATTTAAAAATTTAAATTTTAAAATTTAAAAATTTAAATACTAAATTTTAAAAATTTAATTATTAAAACTTTAAATTTTAAAATTTAAAATTTTAAAAATTTAAATATTAAATATTAAAAATTTAATTATTAAAACTTTAAATTTAAAAATTTAAATACTAAATTTTAAAAATTTAATTATTAAAACTTTAAATTTTAAAATTTAAAAATTTAAATACTAAATATTAAAAATTTAATTATTAAAACTTTAAATTTTAAAATTTAAAAATTTAAATACTAAATTTTAAAAATTTAATTATTAAAACTTTAAATTTTAAAATTTAAAAATTTAAATTTTAAAATTTAAAAATTTAAATACTAAATTTTAAAAATTTAATTACTAAACCTTTAAATTTTAATAGTTAAAAATTTAAATACTAAATTTTAAAATTTAAAAATTTAAATTTCAAAATTTAAAAATTTAAATACTAAATTTTAAAAATTTAATTACTAAACCTTTAAATTTTAAAATTTAAAAATTTAAAAATTTAAATACTAAATTTTAAAAATTTAATTATTAAAACTTTAAATTTTAAAATTTAAATATTTAAATACTAAGTTCTAAAAATTTAATTATTAAAGCTTTAAATTTTAAAATTTATAAATTTAAATACTAAATTTTAAAAATTTAATTATTAAAACTTTAATATTAAAACTTTAAAAATTTAAATATTATATTTTAAAAATTTATTTATTAAAATTTTAAATTTTAAAATATAAAAATTTAAATACTAAATTTTAAAAATTTAATTATTGAAACTTTAAATTTTAAAATTTAAAAATTTAAATACTAAATTTTAAAAATTTAATTATTAAAACTTTAAATTTTAAAATTTAAAAATTTAAATATTAAATTTTAAAAATTTAATTATTAAAACTTTAAATTTTAAAATTTAAAAATTTAAATTTTAAAATTTAAATATTTAAATAATAAATTTTAAAAATTTAATTACTAAACCCTTAAATTTTAAAAGTTAAAAATTTAAATACTAAATTTTAAAATTTAAAAATTTAAATTTCAAAATTTAAAAATTTAAATAGTAAATTTTAAAAATTTAATTATTAAAACTATAAATTTTAGAATTTAAAAATTTAAATTTTAAAACTTAAAAGTATAAATTTTAAAATTTAAAAATTTAAATACTAAATTTTAAAAATTTAATTATTAAAACTTTAAATTTTAAAATTTAAAAATTTAAATTTTAAAATTTAAAAATTTAAATACTAAATTTTAAAAATTTAATTACTAAACCTTTAAATTTTAAAAGTTAAAAATTTAAATACTAAATTTTAAAAATTTAATTATTAAAACTCTAAATTTTAGAATTTAAAAATTTAAATTTTAAAATTTAAAAATTAAATACTAAATTTTGAAAATTTAATTAATAAACCTTTAAATTTTAAAATTTAAAAATTTAAATACTAAATTTTAAAAATTTAATTATTAAAACTTTAAATTATAAAATTTTAAATTTTAAATACTAAATTTTAAAAATTTAATTATTAAAACTTTAAATATTAGAATTTAAAAATTTAAATTTTAAAATTTAAAAATTTAAATACTAAATTTTAAAAATTTAATTATTAAAACTTTAAATTTTAAAATTTAAGAATTTATATACTAAATTTTAAAATTTTAAATACTAAATTTTAAAAATTTAATTATTAAAACTTTAAATTTTAAAATTTAAAAATTTAAATACTAAATTTTAAAAATTTAATTATTAAAACTTTAAATTATAAAATTTTAAATTTTAAATACTAAATTTTAAAAATTAATTATTAAAACTTTAAATTTTAAAATTTAAATATATAAATACTAAATTTTAAAAATTTAATTATTAAAGCTTAAAATTTTAAAATTTATAAATTTAAATACTAACTTTTAAAAATTTAATTATTAAAACTTTAAATTATAAAATTTAAAAATTTAAATTTTAAAATTTAAAAATTTAAATTTTAAAATTTAAATATTTAAATAATAAATTTTAAAAATTTAATTACTAAACCTTTAAATTTTAAAAGTTAAAAATTTAAATACTAAATTTTAAAATTTAAAAATTTAAATTTCAAAATTTAAAAATTTAAATACTAAATTTTAAAAATTTAATTATTAAAACTATAAATTTTAGAATTTAAAAATTTAAATTTTAAAACTTAAAAGTATAAATTTTAAAATTTAAAAATTTAAATACTAAATTTTAAAAATTTAATTATTAAAACTTTAAGTTTAAAAATTTAAAAATTTAAATACTAAATTTTAAAAATTTAATTATTAAAACTCTAAATTTTAAAATTTAAAAATTTAAATTTTAAAATTTAAAAATTAAATACTAAATTTTAAAAATTTAATTACTAACCTTTAAATTTTAAAATTTAAAAATTTAAATACTAAATTTTAAAAATTTAATTATTTAAACTTTAAATTATAAAATTTTAAATTTTAAATACTAAGTTTTAAAAATTTAATTATTAAAACTTTAAATTTTAGAATTTAAAAACTTAAATTTTAAAATTTAGAAATTTAAATACTAAATTTTAAAAATTTAATTACTAAACCTTTAAATTTTAAAAGTTAAAAATTTAAATACTAAATTTTAAAAATTTAATTATTAAAACCCTAAATTTTAGAATTTAAAAATTTAAATTTTAAAATTTAAAAATTAAATACTAAATTTTGAAAATTTAATTAATAAACCTTTAAATTTTAAAATTTAAAAATTTAAATACTAAATTTTAAAAATTTAATTATTAAAACTTTAAATTATAAAATTTTAAATTTTAAATACTAAATTTTAAAAATTTAATTATTAAAACTTTAAATATTAGAATTTAAAAACTTAAATTTTAAAATTTAAAAATTTAAATACTAAATTTTAAAAATTTAATTATTAAAGCTTAAAATTTTAAAATTTATAAATTTAAATACTAACTTTTAAAAATTTAATTTTTAAAACTTTAAATTATAAAATTTAAAAATTTAAATTTTAAAATTTAAAAATTTAAATTTTAAAATTTAAAAATTTAAATACTCAATTTTAAAAATTTAATTATTAATACTTTAAGTTTAAAACTTTAAAAATTTAAATACTAAATTTTAAAAATTTAATTATTAAAACTCTAAATTTTAAAATTTAAAAATTTAAATTTTAAAATTTAAAAATTAAATACTAAATTTTAAAAATTTAATTACTAAACCTTTAAATTTTAAAATTTAAAAATTTAAATACTAAATTTTAAAATTTAAAACATTAAATTTAAAAATTTAAAAATTTAAATACTAAATTTTGAAAATTTAATTATTAAAATTTTATATTTAAAAATTTAAAAATTTAAATACTAAATTTTAGAAATTTAATTATTACAACTTTAAATTTTAAAATTTAAAAATTTAAATTTTAAAATTTAAAAATTTAAATACTAAATTTTAAAAATTTAAATACTAAATTTTAAAAATTTAATTACCAAACCCTTAAATTTTAAAAGTTAAAAATTTAAATACCAAATTTTAAAATTTAAAAATTTAAATTTCAAAATTTAAATACTAAATTTAAAAAATTTAAATACTAAATTTTAAAAATTTAATTACTAAACCTTTAAATTTTAAAAGTTAAAAATTTAAATACTAAATTTTAAAAATTTAATTATTAAAACTTTAAATTATAAAATTTTAAATTTTAAATACTAAATTTTAAAAATTTAATTATTAAAACTTTAAATATTAGAATTTAAAAACTTAAATTTTAAAATTTAAAAATTTAAATACTAAATTTTAAAAATTTAATTATTAAAACTTTAAATTATAAAATTTTAAATTTTAAATACTAAATTTTAAAAATTAATTATTAAATCTTTAAATTTTAAAATTTAAATATTTAAATACTAAATTTTAAAAATTTAATTATTAAAGCTTAAAATTTTAAAATTTATAAATTTAAATACTAACTTTTAAAAATTTAATTATTAAAACTTTAAATTATAAAATTTAAAAATTTAAATTTTAAAATTTAAAAATTTAAATTTTAAAATTTAAAAATTTAAATTTTAAAATTTAAAAATTTAAATACTCAATTTTAAAAATTTAATTATTAAAACTTTAAGTTTAAAACTTTAAAAATTTAAATACTAAATTTTAAAAATTTAATTATTAAAACTCTAAATTTTAAAATTTAAAAATTTAAATTTTAAAATTTAAAAATTAAATACTAAATTTTAAAAATTTAATTACTAAACCTTTAAATTTTAAAATTTAAAAACTTAAATACTAAATTTTAAAATTTAAAACTTTAAATTTAAAAATTTAAAAATTTAAATACTAAATTTTGAAAATTTAATTATTAAAATTTTAAATTTAAAAATTTAAAAATTTAAATACTAAATTTTAAAAATTTAATTATTAAAACTTTAAATTTTAAAATTTAAAAATTTAAATTTTAAAATTTAAAAATTTAAATACTAAATTTTAAAAATTTAAATACTAAATTTTAAAAATTTAATTACTAAACCTTTAAATTTTAAAAGTTAAAAATTTAAATACTAAATTTTAAAATTTAATAATTTAAATTTAAAAATTTAAAAATTTAAATACTAAATTTTAAAAATTTAATTATTAAAACTATAAATTTTAGAATTTAAAAATTTAAATTTTAAAATTTAAAAATTTAAATATTATATTTTAATAATTTAAAAATTTAAATATTCAATTTTAAAAATTTAATTATTAAAACTTTAAATTTAAAAATTTAAAAATTTAAATACTAAATTTTAAAAATTTAATTTTTAAAACTTTAAATTTTAAAATTTAAAAATTTTAATATTAAATATTAAAAATTTAATTATTAAAACTTTAAATTTAAAAATTTAAATACTAAATTTTAAAAATTTAATTATTAAAACTTTAAATTTTAAAATTTAAAAATTTAAATACTAAATTTTAAAAATTTAATTATTAAAACTTTAAATTTTAAAATTTAAAAATTTAAATTTTAAAATTTATAAATTTAAATACTAAATTTTAAAAATTTAAATACTAAATTTTAAAAATTTAATTACTAAACCTTTAAATTTTAAAATTTAAAAATTTAAATTTCAAAATTTAAAAATTTAAATACTTAATTTTAAAAATTTAATTATTAAAACTTTAAATTTTAAAATTTAAATATTTAAATACTAAATTCTAAAAATTTAATTATTAAAGCTTTAAATTTTAAAATTTAAAAATTTAAATTTTAAAATTTAAAAATTTAAATTTTAAAATTTAAAAATTTAAATACTAAATTTTAAAACTTTAAATTTTAAAATTTAAATATTTAAATACTAAATTCTAAAAATTTAATTATTAAAGCTTTAAATTTTTATAATTTAAAAATTTAAATTTTAAAATTTAAAAATTTAAATACTAAATTTTAAAAATTTAATTATTAAAACTTTAAATTTTAAAATTTAAAATTTTAAAAATTTAAATAATAAATATTAAAAATTTAATTATTAAAACTTTAAATTTAAAAATTTAAATACTAAATTTTAAAAATTTAATTATTAAAACTTTAAATTTTAAAATTTAAAAATTTAAATACTAAATTTTAAAAATTTAATTATTAAAACTTTAAATTTTAAAATTTAAAAATTTAAATACTAAATTTTAAAAATTTAATTATTAAAACTTTAAATTTTAAAATTTAAAAATTTAAATTTTAAAATTTAAAAATTTAAATACTAAATTTTAAAAATTTAATTACTACACCTTTAAATTTTAATAGTTAAAAATTTAAATACTAAATTTTAAAATTTAAAAATTTAAATTTCAAAATTTAAAAATTTAAATACTAAATTTTAAAAATTTAATTACTAAACCTTTAAATTTTAAAATTTAAAAATTTAAAAATTTAAATACTAAATTTTAAAAATTTAATTATTAAAACTTTAAATTTTAAAATTTAAATATTTAAATACTAAGTTCTAAAAATTTAATTATTTAAGCTTTAAATTTTAAAATTAATAAATTTAAATACTAAATTTTAAAAATTTAATTATTAAAACTTTAATATTAAAACTTTAAAAATTTAAATATTATATTTTAAAAATTTATTTATTAAAATTTTAAATTTTAAAATATAAAAATTTAAATACTAAATTTTAAAAATTTAATTATTGAAACTTTAAATTTTAAAATTTAAAAATTTAAATACTAAATTTTAAAAATTTAAATATTAAAACTTTAAATTTTAAAATTTAAAAATTTAAATATTAAATTTTAAAAATTTAATTATCAAAACTTTAAATTTTAAAATTTAAAAATTTAAATTTTAAAATTTAAATATTTAAATAATAAATTTTAAAAATTTAATTACTAAACCTTTAAATTTTAAAAGTTAAAAATTTAAATACTAAATTTTAAAATTTAAAAATTTAAATTTCAAAATTTAAAAATTTAAATACTAAATTTTAAAAATTTAATTATTAAAACTATAAATTTTAGAATTTAAAAATTTAAATTTTAAAACTTAAAAGTATAAATTTTAAAATTTAAAAATTTAAATACTAAATTTTAAAAATTTAATTATTAAAACTTTAAATTTTAAAATTTAAAAATTTAAATTTTAAAATTTAAAAATTTAAATACTCAATTTTAAAAATTTAATTATTAAAACTTTAAGTTTAAAAATTTAAAAATTTAAATACTAAATTTTAAAAATTTAATTATTAAAACTCTAAATTTTAAAATTTAAAAATTTAAATTTTAAAATTTAAAAATTTAAATACTCAATTTTAAAAATTTAATTATTAAAACTTTAAGTTTAAAACTTTAAAAATTTAAATACTAAATTTTAAAAATTTAATTATTAAAACTCTAAATTTTAAAATTTAAAAATTTAAATTTTAAAATTTAAAAATTAAATACTAAATTTTAAAAATTTAATTACTAAACCTTTAAATTTTAAAATTTAAAAACTTAAATACTAAATTTTAAAATTTAAAACTTTAAATTTAAAAATTTAAAAATTTAAATACTAAATTTTGAAAATTTAATTATTAAAATTTTAAATTTAAAAATTTAAAAATTTAAATACTAAATTTTAAAAATTTAATTATTAAAACTTTAAATTTTAAAATTTAAAAATTTAAATTTTAAAATTTAAAAATTTAAATACTAAATTTTAAAAATTTAAATACTAAATTTTAAAAATTTAATTACTAAACCTTTAAATTTTAAAAGTTAAAAATTTAAATACTAAATTTTAAAATTTAATAATTTAAATTTAAAAATTTAAAAATTTAAATACTAAATTTTAAAAATTTAATTATTAAAACTATAAATTTTAGAATTTAAAAATTTAAATTTTAAAATTTAAAAATTTAAATATTATATTTTAATAATTTAAAAATTTAAATATTCAATTTTAAAAATTTAATTATTAAAACTTTAAATTTAAAAATTTAAAAATTTAAATACTAAATTTTAAAAATTTAATTTTTAAAACTTTAAATTTTAAAATTTAAAAATTTTAATATTAAATATTAAAAATTTAATTATTAAAACTTTAAATTTAAAAATTTAAATACTAAATTTTAAAAATTTAATTATTAAAACTTTAAATTTTAAAATTTAAAAATTTAAATACTAAATTTTAAAAATTTAATTATTAAAACTTTAAATTTTAAAATTTAAAAATTTAAATTTTAAAATTTATAAATTTAAATACTAAATTTTAAAAATTTAAATACTAAATTTTAAAAATTTAATTACTAAACCTTTAAATTTTAAAATTTAAAAATTTAAATTTCAAAATTTAAAAATTTAAATACTTAATTTTAAAAATTTAATTATTAAAACTTTAAATTTTAAAATTTAAATATTTAAATACTAAATTCTAAAAATTTAATTATTAAAGCTTTAAATTTTAAAATTTAAAAATTTAAATTTTAAAATTTAAAAATTTAAATTTTAAAATTTAAAAATTTAAATACTAAATTTTAAAACTTTAAATTTTAAAATTTAAATATTTAAATACTAAATTCTAAAAATTTAATTATTAAAGCTTTAAATTTTTATAATTTAAAAATTTAAATTTTAAAATTTAAAAATTTAAATACTAAATTTTAAAAATTTAATTATTAAAACTTTAAATTTTAAAATTTAAAATTTTAAAAATTTAAATATTAAATATTAAAAATTTAATTATTAAAACTTTAAATTTAAAAATTTAAATACTAAATTTTAAAAATTTAATTATTAAAACTTTAAATTTTAAAATTTAAAAATTTAAATACTAAATTTTAAAAATTTAATTATTAAAACTTTAAATTTTAAAATTTAAAAATTTAAATACTAAATTTTAAAAATTTAATTATTAAAACTTTAAATTTTAAAATTTAAAAATTTAAATTTTAAAATTTAAAAATTTAAATACTAAATTTTAAAAATTTAATTACTAAACCTTTAAATTTTAATAGTTAAAAATTTAAATACTAAATTTTAAAATTTAAAAATTTAAATTTCAAAATTTAAAAATTTAAATACTAAATTTTAAAAATTTAATTACTAAACCTTTAAATTTTAAAATTTAAAAATTTAAAAATTTAAATACTAAATTTTAAAAATTTAATTATTAAAACTTTAAATTTTAAAATTTAAATATTTAAATACTAAGTTCTAAAAATTTAATTATTTAAGCTTTAAATTTTAAAATTAATAAATTTAAATACTAAATTTTAAAAATTTAATTATTAAAACTTTAATATTAAAACTTTAAAAATTTAAATATTATATTTTAAAAATTTATTTATTAAAATTTTAAATTTTAAAATATAAAAATTTAAATACTAAATTTTAAAAATTTAATTATTGAAACTTTAAATTTTAAAATTTAAAAATTTAAATACTAAATTTTAAAAATTTAAATATTAAAACTTTAAATTTTAAAATTTAAAAATTTAAATATTAAATTTTAAAAATTTAATTATCAAAACTTTAAATTTTAAAATTTAAAAATTTAAATTTTAAAATTTAAATATTTAAATAATAAATTTTAAAAATTTAATTACTAAACCTTTAAATTTTAAAAGTTAAAAATTTAAATACTAAATTTTAAAATTTAAAAATTTAAATTTCAAAATTTAAAAATTTAAATACTAAATTTTAAAAATTTAATTATTAAAACTATAAATTTTAGAATTTAAAAATTTAAATTTTAAAACTTAAAAGTATAAATTTTAAAATTTAAAAATTTAAATACTAAATTTTAAAAATTTAATTATTAAAACTTTAAATTTTAAAATTTAAAAATTTAAATTTTAAAATTTAAAAATTTAAATACTCAATTTTAAAAATTTAATTATTAAAACTTTAAGTTTAAAAATTTAAAAATTTAAATACTAAATTTTAAAAATTTAATTATTAAAACTCTAAATTTTAAAATTTAAAAATTTAAATTTTAAAATTTAAAAATTAAATACTAAATTTTAAAAATTTAATTACTAAACCTTTAAATTTTAAAATTTAAAAATTTAAATACTAAATTATAAAAATTTAATTATTTAAACTTTAAATTATAAAATTTTAAATTTTAAATACTAAGTTTTAAAAATTTAATTATTAAAACTTTAAATTTTAGAATTTAAAAACTTAAATTTTAAAATTTAAAAATTTAAATACTAAATTTTAAAAATTTAATTATTAAACCTTTAAATTTTAAAAGTTAAAAATTTAAATACTAAATTTTAAAAATTTAATTATTAAAACTCTAAATTTTAGAATTTAAAAATTTAAATTTTAAAATTTAAAAATTAAATACTAAATTTTGAAAATTTAATTAATAAACCTTTAAATTTTAAAATTTAAAAATTTAAATACTAAATTTTAAAAATTTAATTATTAAAACTTTAAATTATAAAATTTTAAATTTTAAATACTAAATTTTAAAAATTTAATTATTAAAACTTTAAATATTAGAATTTAAAAACTTAAATTTTAAAATTTAAAAATTTAAATACTAAATTTTAAAAATTTAATTATTAAAACTTTAAATTTTAAAATTTAAGTATTTAAATACTTAATTTTAAAATTTTAAATACTAAATTTTAAAAATTTAATTATTAAAACTTTAAATTTTAAAATTTAAAAATTTAAATACTAAATTTTAAAAATTTAATTATTAAAACTTTAAATTATAAAATTTTAAATTTTAAATACTAAATTTTAAAAATTAATTATTAAAACTTTAAATTTTAAAATTTAAATATTTAAATACTAAATTTTAAAAATTTAATTATTAAAGCTTAAAATTTTAAAATTTATAAATTTAAATACTAACTTTTAAAAATTTAATTATTAAAACTTTAAATTATAAAATTTAAAAATTTAAATTTTAAAATTTAAAAATTTAAATTTTAAAATTTAAAAATTTAAATACTCAATTTTAAAAATTTAATTATTAAAACTTTAAGTTTAAAACTTTAAAAATTTAAATACTAAATTTTAAAAATTTAATTATTAAAACTCTAAATTTTAAAATTTAAAAATTTAAATTTTAAAATTTAAAAATTAAATACTAAATTTTAAAAATTTAATTACTAAACCTTTAAATTTTAAAATTTAAAAATTTAAATACTAAATTTTAAAATTTAAAACTTTAAATTTAAAAATTTAAAAATTTAAATACTAAATTTTGAAAATTTAATTATTAAAATTTTAAATTTAAAAATTTAAAAATTTAAATACTAAATTTTAAAATTTTAATTATTAAAACTTTAAAATTTAAAATTTAAAAATTTAAATTTTAAAATTTAAAAATTTAAATACTAAATTTTAAAAATTTAAATACTAAATTTTAAAAATTTAATTACTAAACCTTTAAATTTTAAAAGTTAAAAATTTAAATACTAAATTTTAAAATTTAATAATTTAAATTTAAAAATTTAAAAATTTAAATACTATATTTTAAAAATTTAATTATTAAAACTATAAATTTTAGAATTTAAAACTATAAATTTTAGAATTTAAAAATTTAAATTTTAAAATTTAAAAATTTAAATATTATATTTTAATAATTTAAAAATTTAAATATTCAATTTTAAAAATTTAATTATTAAAACTTTAAATTTAAAAATGTAAAAATTTAAATACTAAATTTTAAAAATTTAATTTTTAAAACTTTAAATTTTAAAATTTAAAAATTTAAATATTAAATATTAAAAATTTAATTATTAAAACTTTAAATTTAAAAATTTAAATACTAAATTTTAAAAATTTAATTATTAAAACTTTAAATTTTAAAATTTAAAAATTTAAATACTAAATTTTAAAAATTTAATTATTAAAACTTTAAATTTTAAAATTTAAAAATTTAAATTTTAAAATTTAAAAATTTAAATACTAAATTTTAAAAATTTAAATACTAAATTTTAAAAATTTAATTACTAAACCTTTAAATTTTAAAATTTAAAAATTTAAATTTCAAAATTTAAAAATTTAAATACTTAATTTTAAAAATTTAATTATTAAAACTTTAAATTTTAAAATTTAAATATTTAAATACTAAATTCTAAAAATTTAATTATTAAAGCTTTAAATTTTAAAATTTAAAAATTTAAATTTTAAAATTTAAAAATTTAAATACTAAATTTTAAAAATTTAATTATTAAAACTTTAAATTTTAAAATTTAAAATTTTAAAAATTTAAATATTAAATATTAAAAATTTAATTATTAAAACTTTAAATTTAAAAATTTAAATACTAAATTTTAAAAATTTAATTATTAAAACTTTAAATTTTAAAATTTAAAAATTTAAATACTAAATTTTAAAAATTTAATTATTAAAACTTTAAATTTTAAAATTTAAAAATTTAAATACTAAATTTTAAAAATTTAATTATTAAAACTTTAAATTTTAAAATTTAAAAATTTAAATTTTAAAATTTAAAAATTTAAATACTAAATTTTAAAAATTTAATTACTAAACCTTTAAATTTTAATAGTTAAAAATTTAAATACTAAATTTTAAAATTTAAAAATTTAAATTTCAAAATTTAAAAATTTAAATACTAAATTTTAAAAATTTAATTATTAAAACTCTAAATTTTAAAATTTAAAAATTTAAATTTTAAAATTTAAAAATTAAATACTAAATTTTAAAAATTTAATTACTAAACCTTTAAATTTTAAAATTTAAAAATTTAAATACTAAATTATAAAAATTTAATTATTTAAACTTTAAATTATAAAATTTTAAATTTTAAATACTAAGTTTTAAAAATTTAATTATTAAAACTTTAAATTTTAGAATTTAAAAACTTAAATTTTAAAATTTAAAAATTTAAATACTAAATTTTAAAAATTTAATTATTAAACCTTTAAATTTTAAAAGTTAAAAATTTAAATACTAAATTTTAAAAATTTAATTATTAAAACTCTAAATTTTAGAATTTAAAAATTTAAATTTTAAAATTTAAAAATTAAATACTAAATTTTGAAAATTTAATTAATAAACCTTTAAATTTTAAAATTTAAAAATTTAAATACTAAATTTTAAAAATTTAATTATTAAAACTTTAAATTATAAAATTTTAAATTTTAAATACTAAATTTTAAAAATTTAATTATTAAAACTTTAAATATTAGAATTTAAAAACTTAAATTTTAAAATTTAAAAATTTAAATACTAAATTTTAAAAATTTAATTATTAAAACTTTAAATTTTAAAATTTAAGTATTTAAATACTAAATTTTAATATTTTAAATACTAAATTTTAAAAATTTAATTATTAAAACTTTAAATTTTAAAATTTAAAAATTTAAATACTAAATTTTAAAAATTTAATTATTAAAACTTTAAATTATAAAATTTTAAATTTTAAATACTAAATTTTAAAAATTAATTATTAAAACTTTAAATTTTAAAATTTAAATATTTAAATACTAAATTTTAAAAATTTAATTATTAAAGCTTAAAATTTTAAAATTTATAAATTTAAATACTAACTTTTAAAAATTTAATTATTAAAACTTTAAATTATAAAATTTAAAAATTTAAATTTTAAAATTTAAAAATTTAAATTTTAAAATTTAAAAATTTAAATACTCAATTTTAAAAATTTAATTATTAAAACTTTAAGTTTAAAACTTTAAAAATTTAAATACTAAATTTTAAAAATTTAATTATTAAAACTCTAAATTTTAAAATTTAAAAATTTAAATTTTAAAATTTAAAAATTAAATACTAAATTTTAAAAATTTAATTACTAAACCTTTAAATTTTAAAATTTAAAAATTTAAATACTAAATTTTAAAATTTAAAACTTTAAATTTAAAAATTTAAAAATTTAAATACTAAATTTTGAAAATTTAATTATTAAAATTTTAAATTTAAAAATTTAAAAATTTAAATACTAAATTTTAAAATTTTAATTATTAAAACTTTAAAATTTAAAATTTAAAAATTTAAATTTTAAAATTTAAAAATTTAAATACTAAATTTTAAAAATTTAAATACTAAATTTTAAAAATTTAATTACTAAACCTTTAAATTTTAAAAGTTAAAAATTTAAATACTAAATTTTAAAATTTAATAATTTAAATTTAAAAATTTAAAAATTTAAATACTATATTTTAAAAATTTAATTATTAAAACTATAAATTTTAGAATTTAAAACTATAAATTTTAGAATTTAAAAATTTAAATTTTAAAATTTAAAAATTTAAATATTATATTTTAATAATTTAAAAATTTAAATATTCAATTTTAAAAATTTAATTATTAAAACTTTAAATTTAAAAATGTAAAAATTTAAATACTAAATTTTAAAAATTTAATTTTTAAAACTTTAAATTTTAAAATTTAAAAATTTAAATATTAAATATTAAAAATTTAATTATTAAAACTTTAAATTTAAAAATTTAAATACTAAATTTTAAAAATTTAATTATTAAAACTTTAAATTTTAAAATTTAAAAATTTAAATACTAAATTTTAAAAATTTAATTATTAAAACTTTAAATTTTAAAATTTAAAAATTTAAATTTTAAAATTTAAAAATTTAAATACTAAATTTTAAAAATTTAAATACTAAATTTTAAAAATTTAATTACTAAACCTTTAAATTTTAAAATTTAAATATTTAAATACTAAATTCTAAAAATTTAATTATTAAAGCTTTAAATTTTAAAATTTAAAAATTTAAATTTTAAAATTTAAAAATTTAAATACTAAATTTTAAAAATTTAATTATTAAAACTTTAAATTTTAAAATTTAAAATTTTAAAAATTTAAATATTAAATATTAAAAATTTAATTATTAAAACTTTAAATTTAAAAATTTAAATACTAAATTTTAAAAATTTAATTATTAAAACTTTAAATTTTAAAATTTAAAAATTTAAATACTAAATTTTAAAAATTTAATTATTAAAACTTTAAATTTTAAAATTTAAAAATTTAAATACTAAATTTTAAAAATTTAATTATTAAAACTTTAAATTTTAAAATTTAAAAATTTAAATTTTAAAATTTAAAAATTTAAATACTAAATTTTAAAAATTTAATTACTAAACCTTTAAATTTTAATAGTTAAAAATTTAAATACTAAATTTTAAAATTTAAAAATTTAAATTTCAAAATTTAAAAATTTAAATACTAAATTTTAAAAATTTAATTACTAAACCTTTAAATTTTAAAATTTAAAAATTTAAAAATTTAAATACTAAATTTTAAAAATTTAATTATTAAAACTTTAAATTTTAAAATTTAAATATTTAAATACTAAGTTCTAAAAATTTAATTATTAAAGCTTTAAATTTTAAAATTTATAAATTTAAATACTAAATTTTAAAAATTTAATCATTAAAACTTTAATATTAAAACTTTAAAAATTTAAATATTATATTTTAAAAATTTATTTATTAAAATTTTAAATTTTAAAATATAAAAATTTAAATACTAAATTTTAAAAATTTAATTATTGAAACTTTAAATTTTAAAATTTAAAAATTTAAATACTAAATTTTAAAAATTTAATTATTAAAACTTTAAATTTTAAAATTTAAAAATTTAAATATTAAATTTTAAAAATTTAATTATTAAAACTTTAAATTTTAAAATTTAAAAATTTAAATTTTAAAATTTAAATATTTAAATAATAAATTTTAAAAATTTAATTACTAAACCCTTAAATTTTAAAAGTTAAAAATTTAAATACTAAATTTTAAAATTTAAAAATTTAAATTTCAAAATTTAAAAATTTAAATAGTAAATTTTAAAAATTTAATTATTAAAACTATAAATTTTAGAATTTAAAAATTTAAATTTTAAAACTTAAAAGTATAAATTTTAAAATTTAAAAATTTAAATACTAAATTTTAAAAATTTAATTATTAAAACTTTAAATTTTAAAATTTAAAAATTTAAATTTTAAAATTTAAAAATTTAAATACTAAATTTTAAAAATTTAATTACTAAACCTTTAAATTTTAAAAGTTAAAAATTTAAATACTAAATTTTAAAAATTTAATTATTAAAACTCTAAATTTTAGAATTTAAAAATTTAAATTTTAAAATTTAAAAATTAAATACTAAATTTTGAAAATTTAATTAATAAACCTTTAAATTTTAAAATTTAAAAATTTAAATACTAAATTTTAAAAATTTAATTATTAAAACTTTAAATTATAAAATTTTAAATTTTAAATACTAAATTTTAAAAATTTAATTATTAAAACTTTAAATATTAGAATTTAAAAATTTAAATTTTAAAATTTAAAAATTTAAATACTAAATTTTAAAAATTTAATTATTAAAACTTTAAATTTTAAAATTTAAAAATTTAAATTTTAAAATTTAAAAATTTAAATACTAAATTTTAAAAATTTAAATACTAAATTTTAAAAATTTAATTACTAAACCTTTAAATTTTAAAATTTAAAAATTTAAATTTCAAAATTTAAAAATTTAAATACTTAATTTTAAAAATTTAATTATTAAAACTTTAAATTTTAAAATTTAAATATTTAAATACTAAATTCTAAAAATTTAATTATTAAAGCTTTAAATTTTAAAATTTAAAAATTTAAATTTTAAAATTTAAAAATTTAAATACTAAATTTTAAAAATTTAATTATTAAAACTTTAAATTTTAAAATTTAAAATTTTAAAAATTTAAATATTAAATATTAAAAATTTAATTATTAAAACTTTAAATTTAAAAATTTAAATACTAAATTTTAAAAATTTAATTATTAAAACTTTAAATTTTAAAATTTAAAAATTTAAATACTAAATTTTAAAAATTTAATTATTAAAACTTTAAATTTTAAAATTTAAAAATTTAAATACTAAATTTTAAAAATTTAATTATTAAAACTTTAAATTTTAAAATTTAAAAATTTAAATTTTAAAATTTAAAAATTTAAATACTAAATTTTAAAAATTTAATTACTAAACCTTTAAATTTTAATAGTTAAAAATTTAAATACTAAATTTTAAAATTTAAAAATTTAAATTTCAAAATTTAAAAATTTAAATACTAAATTTTAAAAATTTAATTACTAAACCTTTAAATTTTAAAATTTAAAAATTTAAAAATTTAAATACTAAATTTTAAAAATATAATTATTAAAACTTTAAATTTTAAAATTTAAATATTTAAATACTAAGTTCTAAAAATTTAATTATTAAAGCTTTAAATTTTAAAATTTATAAATTTAAATACTAAATTTTAAAAATTTAATCATTAAAACTTTAATATTAAAACTTTAAAAATTTAAATATTATATTTTAAAAATTTATTTATTAAAATTTTAAATTTTAAAATATAAAAATTTAAATACTAAATTTTAAAAATTTAATTATTGAAACTTTAAATTTTAAAATTTAAAAATTTAAATACTAAATTTTAAAAATTTAATTATTAAAACTTTAAATTTTAAAATTTAAAAATTTAAATATTAAATTTTAAAAATTTAATTATTAAAACTTTAAATTTTAAAATTTAAAAATTTAAATTTTAAAATTTAAATATTTAAATAATAAATTTTAAAAATTTAATTACTAAACCCTTAAATTTTAAAAGTTAAAAATTTAAATACTAAATTTTAAAATTTAAAAATTTAAATTTCAAAATTTAAAAATTTAAATAGTAAATTTTAAAAATTTAATTATTAAAACTATAAATTTTAGAATTTAAAAATTTAAATTTTAAAACTTAAAAGTATAAATTTTAAAATTTAAAAATTTAAATACTAAATTTTAAAAATTTAATTATTAAAACTTTAAATTTTAAAATTTAAAAATTTAAATTTTAAAATTTAAAAATTTAAATACTAAATTTTAAAAATTTAATTACTAAACCTTTAAATTTTAAAAGTTAAAAATTTAAATACTAAATTTTAAAAATTTAATTATTAAAACTCTAAATTTTAGAATTTAAAAATTTAAATTTTAAAATTTAAAAATTAAATACTAAATTTTGAAAATTTAATTAATAAACCTTTAAATTTTAAAATTTAAAAATTTAAATACTAAATTTTAAAAATTTAATTATTAAAACTTTAAATTATAAAATTTTAAATTTTAAATACTAAATTTTAAAAATTTAATTATTAAAACTTTAAATATTAGAATTTAAAAATTTAAATTTTAAAATTTAAAAATTTAAATACTAAATTTTAAAAATTTAATTATTAAAACTTTAAATTTTAAAATTTAAGAATTTATATACTAAATTTTAAAATTTTAAATACTAAATTTTAAAAATTTAATTATTAAAACTTTAAATTTTAAAATTTAAAAATTTAAATACTAAATTTTAAAATTTAAAAATTTAAATTTCAAAATTTAAAAATTTAAATACTAAATTTTAAAAATTTAATTATTAAAACTATAAATTTTAGAATTTAAAAATTTAAATTTTAAAACTTAAAAGTATAAATTTTAAAATTTAAAAATTTAAATACTAAATTTTAAAAATTTAATTATTAAAACTTTAAGTTTAAAAATTTAAAAATTTAAATACTAAATTTTAAAAATTTAATTATTAAAACTCTAAATTTTAAAATTTAAAAATTTAAAAATTAAATACTAAATTTTAAAAATTTAATTACTAAACCTTTAAATTTTAAAATTTAAAAATTTAAATACTAAATTTTAAAAATTTAATTATTTAAACTTTAAATTATAAAATTTTAAATTTTAAATACTAAGTTTTAAAAATTTAATTATTAAAACTTTAAATTTTAGAATTTAAAAACTTAAATTTTAAAATTTAAAAATTTAAATACTAAATTTTAAAAATTTAATTACTAAACCTTTAAATTTTAAAAGTTAAAAATTTAAATACTAAATTTTAAAAATTTAATTATTAAAACCCTAAATTTTAGAATTTAAAAATTTAAATTTTAAAATTTAAAAATTAAATACTAAATTTTGAAAATTTAATTAATAAACCTTTAAATTTTAAAATTTAAAAATTTAAATACTAAATTTTAAAAATTTAATTATTAAAACTTTAAATTATAAAATTTTAAATTTTAAATACTAAATTTTAAAAATTTAATTATTAAAACTTTAAATATTAGAATTTAAAAACTTAAATTTTAAAATTTAAAAATTTAAATACTAAATTTTAAAAATTTAATTATTAAAGCTTAAAATTTTAAAATTTATAAATTTAAATACTAACTTTTAAAAATTTAATTATTAAAACTTTAAATTATAAAATTTAAAAATTTAAATTTTAAAATTTAAAAATTTAAATTTTAAAATTTAAAAATTTAAATACTCAATTTTAAAAATTTAATTATTAATACTTTAAGTTTAAAACTTTAAAAATTTAAATACTAAATTTTAAAAATTTAATTATTAAAACTCTAAATTTTAAAATTTAAAAATTTAAATTTTAAAATTTAAAAATTAAATACTAAATTTTAAAAATTTAATTACTAAACCTTTAAATTTTAAAATTTAAAAATTTAAATACTAAATTTTAAAATTTAAAACATTAAATTTAAAAATTTAAAAATTTAAATACTAAATTTTGAAAATTTAATTATTAAAATTTTATATTTAAAAATTTAAAAATTTAAATACTAAATTTTAGAAATTTAATTATTACAACTTTAAATTTTAAAATTTAAAAATTTAAATTTTAAAATTTAAAAATTTAAATACTAAATTTTAAAAATTTAAATACTAAATTTTAAAAATTTAATTACCAAACCCTTAAATTTTAAAAGTTAAAAATTTAAATACCAAATTTTAAAATTTAAAAATTTAAATTTCAAAATTTAAATACTAAATTTAAAAAATTTAAATACTAAATTTTAAAAATTTAATTACTAAACCTTTAAATTTTAAAAGTTAAAAATTTAAATACTAAATTTTAAAAATTTAATTATTAAAACTTTAAATATTAGAATTTAAAAACTTAAATTTTAAAATTTAAAAATTTAAATACTAAATTTTAAAAATTTAATTATTAAAACTTTAAATTTTAAAATTTAAGTATTTAAATACTAAATTTTAAAATTTTAAATACTAAATTTTAAAAATTTAATTATTAAAACTTTAAATTTTAAAATTTAAAAATTTAAATACTAAATTTTAAAAATTTAATTATTAAAACTTTAAATTATAAAATTTTAAATTTTAAATACTAAATTTTAAAAATTAATTATTAAAACTTTAAATTTTAAAATTTAAATATATAAATACTAAATTTTAAAAATTTAATTATTAAAGCTTAAAATTTTAAAATTTATAAATTTAAATACTAACTTTTAAAAATTTAATTATTAAAACTTTAAATTATAAAATTTAAAAATTTAAATTTTAAAATTTAAAAATTTAAATTTTAAAATTTAAATATTTAAATAATAAATTTTAAAAATTTAATTACTAAACCTTTAAATTTTAAAAGTTAAAAATTTAAATACTAAATTTTAAAATTTAAAAATTTAAATTTCAAAATTTAAAAATTTAAATACTAAATTTTAAAAATTTAATTATTAAAACTATAAATTTTAGAATTTAAAAATTTAAATTTTAAAACTTAAAAGTATAAATTTTAAAATTTAAAAATTTAAATACTAAATTTTAAAAATTTAATTATTAAAACTCTAAATTTTAAAATTTAAAAATTTAAATTTTAAAATTTAAAAATTTAAATACTAAATTTTAAAAATTTAATTATTTAAACTTTAAATTATAAAATTTTAAATTTTAAATACTAAGTTCTAAAAATTTAATTATTAAAACTTTAAATTTTAGAATTTAAAAACTTAAATTTTAAAATTTAAAAATTTAAATACTAAATTTTAAAAATTTAATTATTAAAACTTTAAATTATAAAATTTTAAATTTTAAATACTAAATTTTAAAAATTTAATTATTAAAACTTTAAATATTAGAATTTAAAAACTTAAATTTTAAAATTTAAAAATTTAAATACTAAATTTTAAAAATTTAATTATTAAAGCTTAAAATTTTAAAATTTATAAATTTAAATACTAACTTTTAAAAATTTAATTATTAAAACTTTAAATTATAAAATTTAAAAATTTAAATTTTAAAATTTAAAAATTTAAATTTTAAAATTTAAAAATTTAAATACTCAATTTTAAAAATTAAATTATTAATACTTTAAGTTTAAAACTTTAAAAATTTAAATACTAAATTTTAAAAATTTAATTATTAAAACTCTAAATTTTAAAATTTAAAAATTTAAATTTTAAAATTTAAAAATTAAATACTAAATTTTAAAAATTTAATTACTAAACCTTTAAATTTTAAAATTTAAAAATTTAAATACTAAATTTTAAAATTTAAAACATTAAATTTAAAAATTTAAAAATTTAAATACTAAATTTTGAAAATTTAATTATTAAAATTTTAAATTTAAAAATTTAAAAATTTAAATACTAAATTTTAGAAATTTAATTATTAAAACTTTAAATTTTAAAATTTAAAAATTTAAATTTTAAAATTTAAAAATTTAAATACTAAATTTTAAAAATTTAAATACTAAATTTTAAAAATTTAATTACTAAACCCTTAAATTTTAAAAGTTAAAAATTTAAATACCAAATTTTAAAATTTAAAAATTTAAATTTCAAAATTTAAATACTAAATTTTAAAAATTTAATTATTAAAATTTTAAATTTTAAAATTTAAAAATTTAAATTTTAAAATTTAAAAATTTACATACTCAATTTTAAAAATTTAATTATTAAAACTTTAAATTTAAAAATTTAAAAATTTAAATACTAAATTTTGAAAATTTAATTATTAATATTTTAAATTTAAAAATTTAAAAATTTAAATACTAAATTTTAAAAATTTAATTATTAAAACTTTAAATTTTAAAATTTAAAAATTTAAAAATTTAAATACTAAATTTTAAAAATTTAATTATTTAAACTTTAAATTATAAAATTTTAAATTTTAAATACTAAATTTTAAAAATTTAATTATTAAAACTTTAAATTTTAGAATTTAAAAACTTAAATTTTAAAATTTAAAAATTTATATACTAAATTTTAAAAATTTAATTACTAAACCTTTAAATTTTAAAAGTTAAAAATTTAAATACTAAATTTTAAAAATTTAATTATTAAAACTTTAAATTATAAAATTTTAAATTTTAAATACTAAATTTTAAAAATTTAATTATTAAAACTTTAAATTATAAAATTTTAAATTTTAAATACTAAATTTTAAAAATTTAATTATTAAAACTTTAAATATTACAATTTAAAAACTTAAATTTTAAAATTTAAAAATTTAAATACTAAATTTTAAAAATTTAATTATTAAAACTTTAAATTTTAAAATTTAAGTATTTAAATACTAAATTTTAAAATTTTAAATACTAAATTTTAAAAATTTAGTTATTAAAACTTTAAATTTTAAAATTTAAAAATTTAAATACTAAATTTTAAAAATTTAATTATTAAAACTTTAATATTAAAACTTTAAAAATTTAAATACTATATTTTAAAAATTTATTTATTAAAATTTTAAATTTTAAAATATAAAAATTTAAATACTAAATTTTAAAAATTTAATTATTAAAACTTTAATATAAAAACTTTAAAAATTTAAATACTATATTTTAAAAATTTATTTATTAAAACTTTAAATTTTAAAATTTAAAAATTTAAATTTTAAAATTTAAAAATTTAAATACTAAATTCTAAAAATTTAATTACTATACCTATAAATTTTAAAAGTTAAAAATTTAAATACTAAATTTTAAAAATTTAATTATTAAAACTCTAAATTTTAGAATTTAAAAATTTAAATTTTAAAATTTAAAATTTAAATACTAAATTTTAAAATTTAAAAATTTATATTTCAAAATTTAAAAATTTAAATACTAAATTGTAAAAATTTAATTATTAAAACTTTAAATTTTAAAATTTAAATATTTAAATACTAAATTTTAAAAATTTAATTATTAAAACTTTAAATTATAAAATTTTAAATTTTAAATACTAAATTTTAAAAATTTAATTATTAAAACTTTAAATATTAGAATTTAAAAACTTAAATTTTAAAATTTAAAAATTTAAATACTAAATTTTAAAAATTTAATTATTAAAACTTTAATATTAAAACTTTAAAAATTTAAATACTATATTTTAAAAATTTATTTATTAAAATTTTAAATTTTAAAATATAAAAATTTAAATACTAAATTTTAAAAATTTAATTATTAAAACTTTAAATATTAGAATTTAAAAACTTAAATTTTAAAATTTAAAAATTTAAATACTAAATTTTAAAAATTTAATTATTAAAGCTTAAAATTTTAAAATTTATAAATTTAAATACTAACTTTTAAAAATTTAATTATTAAAACTTTAAATTATAAAATTTAAAAATTTAAATTTTAAAATTTAAAAATTTAAATACTCAATTTTAAAAATTAAATTATTAATACTTTAAGTTTAAAACTTTAAAAATTTAAATACTAAATTTTAAAAATTTAATTATTAAAACTCTAAATTTTAAAATTTAAAAATTTAAATTTTAAAATATAAAATTAAATACTAAATTTTAAAAATTTAATTACTAAACCTTTAAATTTTAAAATTTAAAAATTTAAATACTAAATTTTAAAATTTAAAACATTAAATTTAAAAATTTAAAAATTTAAATACTAAATTTTGAAAATTTAATTATTAAAATTTTAAATTTAAAAATTTAAAAATTTAAATACTAAATTTTAGAAATTTAATTATTAAAACTTTAAATTTTAAAATTTAAAAATTTAAATTTTAAAATTTAAAAATTTAAATACTAAATTTTAAAAATTTAAATACTAAATTTTAAAAATTTAATTACTAAACCCTTAAATTTTAAAAGTTAAAAATTTAAATACCAAATTTTAAAATTTAAAAATTTAAATTTCAAAATTTAAATACTAAATTTAAAAAATTTAAATACTAAATTTTAAAAATTTAATTACTAAACCTTTAAATTTTAAAAGTTAAAAATTTAAATACTAAATTTTAAAATTTAAAAATTTATATTTCAAAATTTAAAAATTTAAATACTAAATTTTAAAAATTTAATTATTAAAATTTTAAATTTTAAAATTTAAAAATTTAAATACTAAATTCTAAAAATTTAATTACTATACCTTTAAATTTTAAAAGTTAAAAATTTAAATACTAAATTTTAAAAATTTAATTATTAAAACTCTAAATTTTAGAATTTAAAAATTTAAATTTTAAAATTTAAAATTTAAATACTAAATTTTAAAATTTAAAAATTTATATTTCAAAATTTAAAAATTTAAATACTAAATTGTAAAAATTTAATTATTAAAACTTTAAATTTTAAAATTTAAATATTTAAATACTAAATTTTAAAAATTTAATTATTAAAACTTTAAATTATAAAATTTTAAATTTTAAATACTAAATTTTAAAAATTTAATTATTAAAACTTTAAATATTAGAATTTAAAAACTTAAATTTTAAAATTTAAAAATTTAAATACTAAATTTTAAAAATTTAATTATTAAAACTTTAATATTAAAACTTTAAAAATTTAAATACTATATTTTAAAAATTTATTTATTAAAATTTTAAATTTTAAAATATAAAAATTTAAATACTAAATTTTAAAAATTTAATTATTAAAACTCTAAATTTTAAAATTTAAAAATTTAAATTTTAAAATTTAAAAATTAAATACTAAATTTTAAAAATTTAATTACTAAACCTTTAAATTTTAAAATTTAAAAATTTAAATACTAAATTTTAAAATTTAAAACATTAAATTTAAAAATTTAAAAATTTAAATACTAAATTTTGAAAATTTAATTATTAAAATTTTAAATTTAAAAATTTAAAAATTTAAATACTAAATTTTAGAAATTTAATTATTAAAACTTTAAATTTTAAAATTTAAAAATTTAAATTTTAAAATTTAAAAATTTAAATACTAAATTTTAAAAATTTAAATACTAAATTTTAAAAATTTAATTACTAAACCCTTAAATTTTAAAAGTTAAAAATTTAAATACCAAATTTTAAAATTTAAAAATTTAAATTTCAAAATTTAAATACTAAATTTAAAAAATTTAAATACTAAATTTTAAAAATTTAATTACTAAACCTTTAAATTTTAAAAGTTAAAAATTTAAATACTAAATTTTAAAATTTAAAAATTTATATTTCAAAATTTAAAAATTTAAATACCAAATTTTAAAAATTTAATTATTAAAATTTTAAATTTTAAAATTTAAAAATTTAAATTTTAAAATTTAAAAATTTACATACTCAATTTTAAAAATTTAATTATTAAAACTTTAAATTTAAAAATTTAAAAATTTAAATACTAAATTTTGAAAATTTAATTATTAAAATTTTAAATTTAAAAATTTAAAAATTTAAATACTAAATTTTAAAAATTTAATTATTAAAACTTTAAATTTTAAAATTTAAAAATTTAAAAATTTAAATACTAAATTTTAAAAATTTAATTATTTAAACTTTAAATTATAAAATTTTAAATTTTAAATATTAAATTTTAAAAATTTAATTATTAAAACTTTAAATTTTAGAATTTAAAAACTTAAATTTTAAAATTTAAAAATTTAAATACTAAATTTTAAAAATTTAATTACTAAACCTTTAAATTTTAAAAGTTAAAAATTTAAATACTAAATTTTAAAAATTTAATTATTAAAACTTTAAATTATAAAATTTTAAATTTTAAATACTAAATTTTAAAAATTTAATTATTAAAACTTTAAATTATAAAATTTTAAATTTTAAATACTAAATTTTAAAAATTTAATTATTAAAACTTTAAATATTAGAATTTAAAACCTTAAATTTTAAAATTTAAAAATTTAAATACTAAATTTTAAAAATTTAATTATTAAAACTTTAATATAAAAACTTTAAAAATTTAAATACTATATTTTAAAAATTTATTTATTAAAACTTTAAATTTTAAAAGTTAAAAATTTAAATACTAAATTTTAAAAATTTAATTATTAAAACTCTAAATTTTAGAATTTAAAAATTTAAATTTTAAAATTTAAAATTTAAATACTAAATTTTAAAATTTAAAAATTTATATTTCAAAATTTAAAAATTTAAATACTAAATTTTAAAAATTTAATTATTAAAACTTTAAATTTTAAAATTTAAATATTTAAATACTAAATTTTAAAAATTTAATTATTAACGCTTAAAATTTTAAAATTTATAAATTTAAATACTAACTTTTAAAAATTTAATTACTAAAACTTTAAATTTTAAAATTTAAAAATTTAAATTTTAAAATTTAAAAATTTAAATACTAAATATTAAAAATTTAATTATTAAAACTTTAAATTTAAAAATTTAAATACTAAATTTCAAAAATTTAATCATTAAAACTTTAAATTTAAAAATTTAAAAATTTAAAGACTAAATTTTAAAACTTTAATTATTAAAACTTTAAATTATAAAATTTTAAATTTTAAATACTAAATTTTAAAAATTTAATTATTAAAATTTTAAATTTTAGAATTTAAAAACTTAAATTTTAAAATTTAAAAATTTAAATACTAAATTCTAAAAATTTAATTACTAAACCTTTAAATTTTAAAAGTTAAAAATTTAAATACTAAATTTTAAAAATTTAATTATTAAAACTCTAAATTTTAGAATTTAAAAATTTAAATTTTAAAATTTAAAAATTAAATACTAAATTTTAAAAATTTAATTACTAAACCTTTAAATTTTAAAATTTAAAAATTTAAATACTAAATTTTAAAATTTAAAACTTTAAATTTAAAAATTTAAAAATTTAAATACTAAATTTTGAAAATTTAATTATTAAAATTTTAAATTTAAAAATTTAAAAATTTAAATACTAAATTTTAAAAATTTAATTATTAAAACTTTAAATTTTAAAATTTAAAAATTTAAAAATTTAAATACTAAATTTTAAAAATTTAATTATTAAAACTCTAAATTTTGGAATTTAAAAATTTAAATTTTAAAATTTAAAAATTAAATACTAAATTTTAAAAATTTAATTACTAAACCTTTAAATTTTAAAATTTAAAAATTTAAATACTAAATTTTAAAACTTAAAACTTTAAATTTTAAAATTTATAAATTTAAATACTAAATTTTAAAAATATAATTATTAAAACTTTAATATTAAAACTTTAAAAATTTAAATACTAAATTTTAAAAATTTAATTTCTAAACCTTTAAATTTTAAAATTTAAAAATTTAAAAATTTAAATACTAAATTTTAAAAATTTAATTACTAAACCTTTAAATTTTAAAAGTTAAATACTAAATTTTAAAATTTAAAAATTTAAATTTCAAAATTTAAAAATTTAAATACTAAATTTTAAAAATTTAATTATTAAAACTTTAAATTTTAAAATTTAAAAATTTAAAAATTTAAATACTAAAATTTAAAAATTTAATTATTAAAACTTTAAATTTTAAAATTTAAAAATTTAAATTTTAAAATTTAAAAATTTAAATACTAAATTTTAAAAATTTAAATACTAAATTTTAAAAATTTAATTACTAAACCTTTAAATTTTAAAAGTTAAAAATTTAAATACTAAATTTTAAAATTTAAAAATTTAAATTTCAAAATTTAAAAATTTAAATACTAAATTTTAAAAATTTAAATACTAAATTTTAAAAATTTAATTACTAAACCTTTAAATTTTAAAAGTTAAAAATTTAAATACTAAATTTTAAAATTTAAAAATTTATATTTCAAAATTTAAAAATTTAAATACTAAATTTTAAAAATTTAATTATTAAAATTTTAAATTTTAAAATTTAAAAATTTAAATTTTAAAATTTAAAAATTTACATACTCAATTTTAAAAATTTAATTATTAAAACTTTAAATTTAAAAATTTAAAAATTTAAATACTAAATTTTAAAAATTTAATTATTAAAACTCTAAATTTTAGAATTTAAAAATTTAAATTTTAAAATTTAAAATTTAATAACTAAATTTTAAAAATTTAGTTACTTAAACTTTAAATTTTAAAATTTAAAAATTTAAGTACTAAATTTTAAAATTTAAAACTTTAAATTTAAAAATTTAAAAATTTAAATACTAAATTTTGAAAATTTAATTATTAAAATTTTAAATTTAAAAATTTAAAAATTTAAATACTAAATTTTAAAAATTTAATTATTAAAACTTTAAATTTTAAAATTTAAAAATTTAAAAATTTAAATACTAAATTTTAAAAATTTAATTATTTAAACTTTAAATTATAAAATTTTAAATTTTAAATACTAAATTTTAAAAATTTAATTATTAAAACTCTAAATTTTAGAATTTAAAAATTTAAATTTTAAAATTTAAAAATTAATAACTAAATTTTAAAAATTTAATTACTTAAACTTTAAATTTTAAAATTTAAAAATTTAAATACTAAATTTTAAAATTTAAAACTTTAAATTTAAAAATTTAAAAATTTAAATACTAAATTTTGAAAATTTAATTATTAAAATTTTAAATTTAAAAATTTAAAAATTTAAATACTAAATTTTAAAAATTTAATTATTAAAACTTTAAATTTTAAAATTTAAAAATTTAAAAATTTAAATACTAAATTTTAAAAATTTAATTATTTAAACTTTAAATTATAAAATTTTAAATTTTAAATACTAAATTTTAAAAATTTAATTATTAAAATTTTAAATTTTAGAATATAAAAACTTAAATTTTAAAATTTAAAAGTTTAAATACTAAATTTTAAAAATTTAATTACTAAACCTTTAAATTTTAAAAGTTAAAAATTTAAATACCAAATTTTAAAAATTTAATTATTAAAACTTTAAATTATAAAATTTTAAATTTTAAATACTAAATTTTAAAAATTTAATTATTAAAACTTTAAATTATAAAATTTTAAATTTTAAATACTAAATTTTAAAAATTTAATTATTAAAACTTTAAATATTAGAATTTAAAAACTTAAATTTTAAAATTTAAAAATTTAAATACTAAATTTTAAAAATTTAATTATTAAAACTTTAAATTTTAAAATTTAAATATT